>NC_142812.1:3044797-3206930 GCF_049724085.1 Artemia sp. Qi Xiang Cuo
AAATTGCATCCTTTCGGGCAAATAGCAAGTAAGACAAAAAGTTATAATAGTCAGATATCATATACACATGGTTTTTATAAGCACACAGTTCAGATACATATACATATATATAGAAAATCACACACAAACATTTTCCACTAATGGGAAAAAGCAACTAACTGTCTCAAATTGAATCCTTAGCATATAATCTGCTTTGGATAATGAAACTTAGTAGTTGAGACTGCACCTCAGGGTTTGGATGAGGTGGTGGATGTTGTGATGCGCAAATTCTGCATTGCAACTTCGGCAGCTTGGAGCTGACGTTGGAGGTCGTCGGAGGTCTCTGACGCGATTGTTGCCACGGAGCTCTCCCCTGGGAACTGAGTGGATGCGCTGGCCCTCGCATTCCCGGGTTGTTTTTTTGCTAGGTCTGTGGCTCCGATTGGTGTTGATTTCTTCCCTTGTCCTGTTTTTGACTTGTTTTTGGCGGTCTGGGAGTTTGGGTCTCCTGAAGCTTCTGGCGTGGTCGGAGGAGGTCCTAGAGGGGCGAGAGGCAATTCGAAAGGGTTTGACACACTTGGATCTTGAAGTTGAGCTAAGTACCTCTCTGAGAACCAGCTTCTACTATTGTAGTGGGCGGACTTGGATCGCCTGTGGTCTTTGTTCCCTCGAATGGGTGGGCGACCTCTTCGATTGGCAGAGAAGTTCTGAGCAGCAACAGGTTGGATTGGAGGGTCTAGTTCCCTTTGACGAGTGGGGTACGCCTCTCTTCTAGCCAGGTTTGTTGGTGGTATTTGTGAAGCTCCTCGAAAGTAAGCTAGGTTAGCAACCTGATCTTTTAATGCGTCTATTTGTTTTGACATATACATTAAAGACTCACTCATTGCGAAGTGGTCCCCACATAAATTATTCATCATAACCCGTTGGTTATCTTTCAGAGCCTTCAGCCTACCTTCTAGCCATATGCTGTAACCGGGGTCCGTCGGGTTTGGTGGAGTGAACTTGTAATGGGTGAATTTGCAATCGATTTGACATATAGCATTTTGATCATTTTTGTTGCAGGGTTGAGGATTCCTGTTGGCCATTTTGAGAGCAATTTCTTGTTTTCCTAGGATATTATCATATACATGTGGTGTAGGGGCAGATTTCGTTGAATTAGCTTGCATCTGTTTTAGGGGGGTTCCCTAAAAAAGATCACACAATGCCTTTACTTCTTCTCAAAGAAAATGCGCCCCAAACACTCTCATCATCATCATCATCATCAATAAAATCCTATAATGAAAAGAACATAATCGGAAGGAGCCATCGGAATAAATGATTATTCAGTTCTAATTCTATTCATGTTTGATTTAAAGTTCTAGCTCTTTACTTTTACTTGAAAAATATGTGAAAAAATCAATGTTTAGATAGCCATTTCGTATTTCAGAGCCAAAATCTTAGGTGTAATAGGGGCTTAGAAATGCATACCAACTAAATATTTATTTGGTCAATACTTTTGTATTTTACAACATCTATTTTTTGCTACAAGTAACGCCACTTGTGTCAGAAAATTTTTCTTTTCCACAAAGATGTAAGTAATATTTAAGATTGTATTTATTTTTGTTACATGTATACCAATTGACTGTTACATATGAGACCAATGTTCAAATCATTTTAATAATATATGAATTTAGACAGAAAAAAATAAATTGAAAAGGTATATTTTTTTGAAAAATAGCTAACTTAATAATTTAATACTGTTAAAAGATGTTTTTTTCTTCAGTATTGTTTAAGAATGATTAAAGATGCTATCTGAGATATTGATCAATGCAGAAATAGGAATATGTTTTATTTTTTTATGTTCAATCAGTTCAAAGGAATAGAAGGTTAGTGAAGGGTAATCCTCGTCTTTCAAATTGACTGTTCCCTTTTGGAGAAAAAATCATTAACGGAAATGACGGTAAATCTAAGTCACATTAACTGCTTCCTGCGGGGTCATCAACTTTATTGGTAGTTCGCTTTCTTCTATAGAGGGTCTTGTAGTCACGCCATGTATTTGTTACATGTATACCAATTGACTATTACATACGAGGCCAATGTTCAAATCATTTTAATAATAGATTTATTTAGACAAAAAAATTATAATAAAAAGGTATATTTCATTGAAAAAAATAGATAACTTAATAATATAATACTGATAAAAAGTGTTTTTTTTTCTTCAGTATTGTTTAAGAATGATTAAAGATGGTATCTGAGTAATAAAGAAATAGAAATGGATTTTCTTTTCTTATGTTCAAAAAGTTCGAAGAAATAAAATGTTAGCAAAGGGCAATCCTTGTCATTCAAATTGACTGTCCCCTTTGGACAAAAATCATTAGCAGAAATGACGGTGAATTTAACTCATATTAACTGCTTCCTGCGTGGTCATCAACTTTATTGGTAGTTCGCTTTCTTCTATAGAGGGTCTTGTATTC
The DNA here is from genome assembly GCF_049724085.1 of Artemia sp. Qi Xiang Cuo. Classification (NCBI taxonomy): domain Eukaryota; kingdom Metazoa; phylum Arthropoda; class Branchiopoda; order Anostraca; family Artemiidae; genus Artemia; species Artemia sp. Qi Xiang Cuo. Next base: position 3,047,230 of record NC_142812.1, read on the forward strand.
TCGCCATGTATATAGGGCGTAGAAGGTGTTGGTGAAAATGTCGATAAAATTTAAAACTTACATTATTTAGTCCTTGCAATGCCATCGTATTCATTGTCAATTTGCTTTCTTCTTCTATACTGGTCTTTAATATCTTAAAAGGAATATCTATCGGAACCCATCTGCTAAAAAATTGAACTTCATCCTCAGGATTGTGTATTTTATTCGAAAGTATCTCACATTTAAAATGTGATAGCCCTGGCTAGCCAGGCAATCGTAGGCCCACCAACATTCACTGATAATTGTTGTCCCTGGCAGGATTCGGTTTTGGATTATTCCCAACAGCGTGGCACTACTTACATCCGGTACAGAAACCATGAATGAATTACAAGTCCCTCGCTCTATTCCACCAAATACCCAAACACTCTCGACAATCCGACCACAATTATATTTGTGCTTTCCGAATTTGGCTTCATCTATCTCAACAATCAGTCCTTCTCCTCCCAAATGAGCGGAGTTTGAATGACCTATGTACATACAAACCTCTCTGCAGAACTGGCTCAAATCCACAAAGGTTTTCGCACAGCAAGTAACAAAATTGATCATGAAATCCTCCCTTGGTGGCGGTATTTAAAGCCAAATCATCAGAAAACGGAGAATTTGTAGCAGAGAAAGGCGTGAACCATCCATCCATGTTTTGTCATTGATCGATTTTGAAAAATTACACTTTACCTGAGAATATTTGCGGCCACCTCGGATAGGTATAAGCCTAGACTTCTGGCAACGGAACGAATTTCTATATTCACGTAAATCTGGCCACAGTTATTACAATTCCCGCTTCTCAATAAAATGCCATGGTTATAATACAACTCTAAAACTGCCTCAACAATAGAAAATTGAATAATACCACAACAGAAATTTATTAAACAAAAATTGCAAGACATATTTCAATAATCGTCATTTTTAGACTGAAGCTACAAATTGTTATATCATTTGCGGCTTTCACAATTGTTTCATCATTAAAGGGCGGGGAATAGTCAAGCAAAGATAACAGTGAGTTGGGTCATGAATATTTTGGAAAGATGGGTCAGCATGTATGCGTTTTTTGTGCATTTGAAATAGTTGCTTCCTAACAGATGAAAATATAATAGTGTTGGGCCCACATGGTTGACCCAACGATTCGGCTTGTTTCGTCCCAGGTTGCATAAATTTCACTTTGGCAGAAACTTCCAGTACTGATGTTTGTTCAAGAACACAAATGAAGATCACATTTACTTTATACTAGGATGTTTTTGTTTTTAGTTAACAACATTTCCAGTTACATTCTATAATTTTTTAGTGGCCCTATACCTAGAGAGAATTATTTTCTGACTTCAAACCGTCCAAAGTCCAGGGTAGTTTCTTGCATAATTTAGCAGTGCATATCGTCTTGCATCTCTTCCTTTAAATAAATGAAAATGTTTATTTTTTTGTTGTGCTTTTATAAGCACTCTTGTACGATTTCTAGTACCACTTGAGTCTCTAATAATATGCAAAGGGTTGTTTTCCTTGTGTATTTTTGTATGCTTTCTTAATCGTTGAGCCTTCTAACTGATAGTTATTTTTATTCAAACTGTTATGATGTTACGAGGATACATTAACGCACGAGTGATAAAAACACACCTTGTCTAAATCAAATGTATTAAATATAACGTCTGGTTCATTCTGGAATGTTAGAATATCATCATATGCATGTGGTGTAGGTTTGGACTTCGTTGAATTAGCTTATTGTATCATTGGTTTTAGGGGGGGTTCCCTCAACAAAATCGTACACTGCCTTTGTTTCTCCACTCAGGAAATGCGCCCCAAACAGTATCATCATCACCATCAATAAAATCCTATAATAAAAAAAACAATCGGAAGAAGCCAAGGTTTTACTTGGAACAAAAACAGTGATGTATAAAAAAAATTAAAAAGAAAAGGCAAAATAGGGATCAAGTTCATAACACTGTGCTAGGTGATCCCAGCTCTTCACGAAGCTATCCCTTTTTCAACCCTAATTATAGATTCTTTTATTTGCGCTTCTTCATCTTCTGTTAATTGAAAAGCACTCCATGAATTGTGTACTGTTTGTGGTGTTTTTTTTTTTTTATTTCCAGTATTCAAATTTTCTTGGGTTTCTTGGGTTGCTTGAATGATGTTGAAGGATTTTACTTAAATATTAATTAAATATAAGTAAATTGAAGTTTAAAAGTTGAATATATAATAAATTGTACATAATCGGAATAAATACCAATTCATTTCTAATTCTATTTATGTTTTATTTAAAGTTCTAGCTCTTTACTTTTGCTTGAAAAATATGTTAAAAATCAATTTTTAGATAGCAATATATTATTTCAAATGAAAAGAACATAATCGGAAGAAACAAAGGTTTAATTGGAACAAAAACAGTGATGTATAAAAAAAATTAAAAAGAAAAGGTAAACTAGGGATCAAGTTATAGAAAAAAGGATCAAGAAGTAGGGATCGGAATGGGATAGATCTTCACAAGCTATCCCTTTTTTCAACACTAACGGTAAATTCTATTAATTTCGCTTATTCGTCCTAGGTTAATAAGAAAACACTCCAAAAAGTGTGTATTGGTTAAGGTGTTTTTTTATTTCCACTCTTCGAATGTTATTGGGTTTCTCGGGTTGCTTGAATGTTGTTGAAGGCTTTTCATTAAATATGAATTTAATTTAAGTAAATTGAATTTGAAACGTTGAATGTATAACTTAATTGAACATAATCGGAATAATTATATATTCAGTTCTAATTCTATTAATGTTTGATTTAAAGTTCTAGCTCTTTAATTTTATTTGAAAATATGTAAAAAAATAAATGTTTAGTTAGCCATCTCATATTTCAGAGCTAAAATCTTAGGTGTAATAGGGATTTAGAATTGCATACCAACCAAATGTATATCTGGTATATCTTGTATACCAATTGACTATTACACACAAGGCCGATGTTCAAATCATTTTAATTATAGATCGCTTTAGACATAAAAAAAATATAATGAAGTGGTATATTTCATTGAAAAGGTATATTTCATTGAACAAATAGCTAACTTAATAATTTAACACTGTTAAACAGTGGGTTATTTTTCTTCAGAATTGTTTAAGAATGATTAAAGAGGCTATCTGAGAAATTGATCAAAACAGATTTAGAAATGGATTTTTTTCTTATATTCAAATAGTTCAAAGGATTAGACTGTTAGCAAAGGGCAATCCTTGTCCTTCAAATTGACTGTTCCCTTTAGGAGGAAAAATCATTAGCAGAAATGACGGTGAATTTAAGTCACATTAACTGCTTGCTGCGTGGTCATTGCTGCTTGCAGTGCGTTTCTAGCCCTGCCATTGACCTAGAAATAGGCATGTGATCATGTCGCTGTCTGAATCAATAGACAATACCAGTTGTGTTATTCTAATAATATTCGATAACCTACTTTAAAAAATCTAACACACAGAACCGGAACATTGTCGATTTAGAAACAATATAATTGTTTGATCATAAGTGCAACAATAATATAATGCACATAGTCAATTAACGATATAAATGATTGTCTTTAATATACTCCACTATTGAATTTACAGCACGTTGAAGTCTATGTAAATGTACTATATAAACTTTGGGTAATTCCAAATTGAATAATGGAATATTCGATTTGCATTTCACAATTAAAAGTTTATTAGTGGGTACATTGCCTTTCACGTATAGTGCTGTCACACCGAAAAAACAACATATTTCTCCAACTTCCTGTTGCACCGTGGATAGATCCTTCCCTCCTTCATAAAATGGGGGGATAACTCTATTATATGGCTAGTTTGTTTATAATCTGTAATTTCATACTCCACTTCTCTCTATTGTAAGCTTACATTTTATAGTTGATGTGGCAGTGATAGCAAGAGACATCACTATGATCTGTAACCAACAATATAAATGCACAGTGAAAAATTACACCGCTAGCTGACTTCTTGAAACCAATGAGTTCACAATCGAGAACACCATACATCTTTGAAGTTTCCGTATTATATTGATTCAACTGATAATCAAATTTAATTTATTGACTGAGATACAAAAGAATCAAACACCAAAGGTATAAAGTGTGAAACCATAACAAACAATTATACCGTAGGTTGATTTCCATGGAGAAATTGCGACAAACAGATAATACATTGTTCGTTAAGCATATTATGTAAATTCAAAGCTAACGTTCCCAGAAATCTGGTCTGATGTCAATCCCGATTGGATTTCTAGCCCTGTCATTGACCTAGAAATAGGCCTATGATCTTGTACACCCCGTTGTTCGTCCTGTATTCAATAATGGGTATAGAATTTTATTGGAAATCCCAAAAAAACGCTTTTTGAAAGAATATTCATCGATCAAATCGAAAATTCACCATAAGGATACTGCAGGGTAGTCCCATGCATAATTTAGCAGTGCATATCGGTCTTGCATCTCTTCCTTCAAATAAACGAAAATGTTTATCATTTTGTTGTGCTTTATAAGCACTCTTATACGATTTCTTTCACCATTTGAGTCTAATAATATGCAAAGGGTTATTTTCTTTGTGTATTTTTTTATGCTCACTTAAGCGTTGAGTATTCTCACTGTTATAGTTCTCTTTATTCAAACTTTGATGATTTGACGAGGATACATTAACGCACGAGTGATTGAAACACACCTTGTCTAAATCAAACGTATTAAATATATCGTCTGGCTCATTCTTAAATGTTAGAAAAACTACCGAAAATTTATTGGAAACCCTATTTCCAATTTATTGATTTTTCTCAAAGGCAGAGAGAGATAACTTCCCTTTAATTTTGTGTTAAAATTGTGCCTTCATTTAATTGGTATACACCTGTAATATATTTTAGTGAGCTAATAACATTATTCCTTAACAAAAAGCTAAAAAAGGAAGCAAACAAATCCACGTTTGAAAATCAGTATAATTGTTAGATTATTACCTTTGTTATGGCAGTGATCTACAAGCTTTAAAGCTTTATAAAAGACGCTTAAAAAGGCTTACTTTAAACAGAAACTATATGATTTAAACTACACAGAGATTTAAAATTACAAAAAATAAATTAAAATTACATAGCCTTGATTCATTTTTAACGTAGCTTTGTAGCAAATTATAATATAGAAAATTACATTTGTAAATGGCATGCCCAAAGAGAACCAATTGTGCAAAATAAATTCATGTTGGGGAAACTTCTCTCCTGACACGAAAATAGAAAAAAAAATCTGCTAAACTTAAAACTTGTATCCTTGAGTTATCAAGTAAATGGACCCAAACCCCAATGTACAAAAAATGAGTTTGTCCATAAATGGAGCCCTATAGAAGGCAAAAACCTTTTTTTTGTTTCATCTGTCTATATTTTCAGAGATCCCTGGGGAACGCCACCTTATATTTCTTAGGCAAAAGGGGAGGGGCTAAGGTGGCCACAAAATAGTTTACTTAAAGTTTGACTTGATCATTCATTTAGTCTCTCTTGGTTTCTAGGCAAAGGAGGGTCTAAAGAAAATCTTCGGGGGAGGGGGACAATGTGAAAAGGGTGCCAATAATTGACCAAATTGTCAAATTTATTTTAAAAAAAGAGTGAAAACAGAAATAAAACGGAATGAGGGCGCTAAAAAAGAAACTTAGGGTGGTCAAGGGTTGGTCACCCCGGGCCCTCCTGAGTCCACCAGAGTTCTTAGGTTTTATTTACATATTTTATTGTTCATCTATAGCAATACCAACTATTTTTAATTTTGACTTTTTGTAAGACTTTAATTCTGCTTGTTTTGGGATATATTTGTATGTTTTCTTAGAGGAAGGGCGGGTTTGGGTTTCTTTCGAGTTCCATTCTTTTCTATTTTACTTATTTTCTTTACTTTTCATGAGAAAACACTTATATAGAAAACATTTTTCCAAATTAATTACATAGAAGGATTCCATATTGCTAGCAAATCTTCAAGCAAAGCAAGATAATTTTGAGACAGTAAAAAGAAAGCAAAAGTTTATTGGTCCTTTTGTATTAAGTCTGTAAAAGGACAGAAAGTGTTTGAGGTAAAATATTTATAAAAAAAAGAAAACTCTCTGTTTTTCTGTGGATAATCATTTTAAACATTTATGCCTAGACTACATTGGGACTAGCCATTGATTTCCACCTTCAGGCGGTAATGTTCTCGGATAAAAACCAAATCCATCTCCCACGTCTGATAGATTGGTATAACGTGGATTTTCAACATCATAGCTTGATGGATAAAAATTTCTGAAACCCCGAATTAATGGATGCTGAGAACCAAAATCACGAAGTTCTTCTTCTAATGAATAATCCTCTTCTGGAAAATCTTGAATATGACCAAATTCAATTAAACGCCAGAAAAGATGACATCTCATGAGTTCATCTTGATTTTCTACTAGGACCAAACAACGTTCTGCATTTAATTCATATTGGTGGTTAATTCTATTACGCAATACTGCCCCAATGCCTCCAAAGCCTTTAACAAACATAGACCCTTCATTGCTTCTATGTGTCATAATGTAACGTTAATATAAAATATAGCTAGAGTTCTTTCTTTATTGTACCTTACTGTATTAAAACAGGAAAAAGACTATGGCTTTTCCTTGATTGGAAAAGTAAGAGACGACCTGGCTACAACCTACGATTATGACATCATTGATTTAATATCAATTATAATCTTATTTTAGTTATTATGGGCTGGAAGTTTTTTCTTTAAAGTAATCCTACGAACTATTTTAAATTTCTATAAGGTTCGTTAACACGAACCAGTTGAAAATACTTATGGTTAGCTTTCGGTCTTTATGTTACATCATTGATCAATCTTTAAAATTAATTAAAATCTTATTCTAGTTACTATGGGCAGGAAGTTTGTTCTTAACTGTAAAAATTGAACCATTAACCATTAATAATAACCTGGTTACAAACAGGAAAAAGCCTACGGCTTTTTCTTCTTTCAAATAGTAAGAGACGAACCTCAAACAATCAAGTGGCTAACTACTTCTAATGTACACAATGGTTTGATGCTCCAATGATAGTCTCTTAATATCTTTTCAATACATTGTAAATAGTAACCTTTGATTGCTGTAAGCATCATCTATATAAGGGTTTCTTATAACACTTCAGTTACTATGGACTGAAGATCGTTCTTTAATGTATATCATAAATACCGCTGTAATCCGGATATAATTTCAAGTCTCTGATTGTACAGTCGTATATCAGTTACTATGGGCGAGAGATCGTTCTTTATTGTAAACAATTAAAAATGCAAACTTGAAACACTGTAGCCTCGTATCGAAACAGATTCGTTGTATCCCCCTACACCCCTCTAAATCTGAATGATATTTTAATTCAATTGCCCTCCCTCCCCCATGCCCACCTCTTACAATAAAATCCTTTTCAAACCTACAAATATTAACATTTAAACTTTCAATAAATAAAACCACAGATCCAGTACCCCCCTCATTATAATTTTCCCACTTACTTTGAATACTATTAGCCCAATTTAGAAAAACCTCCTCATAATTTGATAAATGCGTGTGAATTGCCAACATCTCTGTGTGCAAGTATTTCGAATACATATAACCCGCACTTTCATTTAAAAAATAAATTTTTAGTGCTATTGATGCTTTTAAACTGACCCCCACTCCCCACACCCCCATTTGTTGTTCAAGAATGGCTCGAATCTTATCAGTATATGAATGTGTAATGGTCAGGGGATCTGTTATTATATCCTCCGACATTAGAGAGTTGAAGGGGTCACTGAATTTGGCGCTGTAGACCAATGTGTGGTGCAAGGCAGAGTTGGACAGAAAAAAAATCCGGAAGAGGGGATACTGTTGCTGTTGTATTACTACTACTATCTATATCATTAAGTGGAATGGTGGAGGAGGGTGACAGGGAATTGTCAATAACACCACCACTCCCAGTCTGTTCAATCACATTGGGGGGATGTGGCATGAGGTCCCCTAGTACATATTCCAAGGTGTCTGGGGACAATTGATCGAGCCAGCCTGTATTGTCCTGTGATGGAATTTCGTTATGAGGACCCGGTTCAGATGCACTAGTAGCATCACCTAAATGTTGACGCATAAAACTATCTGTCCACTCCGGATCCTCAAGCATGTTAATATCACAGCTTTAGTCATCTAGACTAGCCATTTCCCCAAAAACATCATTAAAGGACCCCCTATGCCACTTCATATTCTCTAGAACTAGGGTAGCCTCATCACTGAACTCCGTTGGCGGTGAAATAATTGACTCTGTAAATACAACTACCTTATCACCCAATGGTTTCGGTGGTGGTGCTACATCATTAATCTGTAGAAAAAAAAGTTTCATTTTTCTTATGTAAAATAAACATTATTTTTATAAAGTTAAAAAACTTTGTCAATTTCTCATAGTCATTGTCTCACCATCACCTGAACAATTAAAAGAAGAAGAAAAAAAAAGTTAAATTGCCACATGTCTTCCACAATGACAACTGAACATGTTAAAAAATATATATTGAAATGTAGTCTTATTCTTAGAGGGTAAGGTAGAACAAGAGAATGATAAAAAAAAACTGATGGTTTTATTCCAAAAATTTTCAGAATAAAAATGCAAAATATGGGTCCAATTCTACTGCTTGACCCTCTTCAATATAACTCTCAATGAATTTCGACCATCGTTCAACCGACACAGTATGCTGTATGAACACTTGCTCCTCAGCTTCGGTTAATGGACACGAGTCCCATACGTCGGTTGGTGGTGTTACTTTCTCAATAATTCGAATTTCCGTATGTCTTTTGCCAACGGATTTGTTTGAAGTTGTGGACGTAGTTGACCTAGACTAAATAAATGTTTGTAAGAGAGAAGAACTTTTTTTTTCTCCATTCATATCAACAATTAAAGTGCAATTAAAATGCCGGATGGTCCTCTTTAGAGCCCCTCCCCCCCCCGGGACGGACCTTTGGGTACCGGGAGCTTCCTTCGAGGTAGGAGGATCGAAGCCCGTTCGAGTTGGGATATCGGACTTCACAACACTGTTCAAATAGAACAGCCTCAAATTCTTTCTCGAAAGCATCTTTTAAAATGCCCCTAAGTGTTTCAATGAAATGGGTTCGCCCAAATAATGTTTCTTCACATCATTGTGAAGACATAATTGGAGATTATTAAAAAAAGCCTTCTTCCTATGTTAATATATCTTATCGGAAATAGACATCCTGTTACAAGAACCCCACTTAAAATTCAAATTATACCTATCGAGCAGATTAAAAATTCAGGTGTAGTGATGGGTAATTTGATAAGCACCGGATATGCGCAAGAGCTTAGCGCAAAAATATATAGCAGTTTAAGAATGGTTGTCAACTGTAAAATAGTAAATTGTCTGTTTTCATACAGTTAGTTTGTTTAAAGGAATATTGGATTATTGCATTAGAAAACGTCTTGGTTAGAAGATAGAAGTTACAAGGTATTTTTTTTTTTTGTTTTTAGAAATGCATGATAAGCTATTTCAGTGTTATAAGCATTCCTTTATATACTGCTAATTGGTTAATGAAAGAATATTAAATAGGATTATTATTATTATTATAGAATAGGTTAGATAAAAATTTGTTTTACTCATCAAAAGCTATGTGGCTGAGAAAATTTACCTTATTTTTGAAAATAGGGAAAGAAAAGATTATGTATATACTTACAAATTCTGACTGGGCTTCTACATCTGAACTCCTTGGCAAAACATGAAGGGGGTCAAGCTCACGATCTTGAGTAGGCTGGGCTGAGGCATTATGAGAAGCAGTCCATTCTCTTTTCAACTTCCTTCCAGCTTGCTTGGACCTAACACTGGCGTTAGAGGGCCCTGGCAGTATAAGTTGGGTGGTCGTTGGTTGGTCCAGATCGTGTGTAATTCTACCAGCATATTTGATAATAGATGGCATTGCGGCTTGCATTAATGCAGCTTCGCTCTATCTCGGTTTCTTTTCCAGAGGGGGATAATTGCAAGAATTCTCTTCCTTAACAAAAAAGGCAAAATTTAGCATGAAAAAAAAATGCATTTTGGGTTTGGAAAATAATTCAGTTTATGTTAGGCATCTAAAGTAGTGTAAAAAACATCTTGATTTCAAAATCAGGGGTTTTCAATTACTTTTTTGAGCAACTGAATCTTAATTCGACAAAAACTGGGTTTTTCCCACCACCTTTATTAAGAATTCGGACCCAAGAAACTCCAAAAAAAGTATAATAATTCTTAGAATGTGGAGCATTCCTCCAGGCAACTATAGCACCATATTTGTATTCTTCGGTTTTCATTATTTAACCATCTGATTCTTCGATCTCTGCTTTAATTTCGCTCAAACGGTTTAGATGCTCAGACGACCCAAAGTTTTCAATGGAAGCATAAAATTTGCCAATAAATTTTTTGGCATCTTCCAGAACTGCGTCTCAAGTCATAATGGGCTTCACTTCTTTAATGGTGCTCAAATGATTTCCGGTACATAGGGTTGAACGGCAATTCAAAGCCTTAACGTTACTTGTCGAATGCAGTGTATCATAAAGGACTTCACCAGTGGACCAAATTTTAAGCCGTATTCCTTCATTACTCTAAATTCTATGTCCTTCCCCCTCTGATAGTTCCTTATCTGCCTAAGAGAAGTTTGAAAATCGCTCAGACCTGTTTTGCTTTTTAGCTCCTTTGGAAGGTTATTCGAAACAGCCTGGTTAGAAACGGTAACGAGAACACAAGCCTGATTGAATCATAGACACCCACTTGTCCCAATTCGTCGACTCGCTCAATGTCATCGAATATGGGCTTCCAAAATATAAAAAAACTTTCACTAATATAGATGAACTAGTGAGACATCTAGTAACCTTAAAACCATTTGAGGGATGAAATGCTTCTATTTCCACAGCCTTACAACAGCATATGAAAATTCAGCTTGGAGTTTAAATTCAAAACACTCATTCACTTGGACACAAGACAATTTTGACACAATCATATCTCTGGAGATATCCACTTTTTAGTCCAGTGCAATGGATTCAAGAGTGAAAATTAACACTGTTTCATATGGAATAAATTTAATCTCTAAATGAATGAAAAAGAGTTGATTCTATGAAATGAATTCTTGCTTCCAGCAACACAAGTAAAACTGTCTTAGGCACAGCTATCATTAAATTCTACATGTCGGTGAAAAAACTAGGCAACGCCATCTATGGATAATCACCCATAAGTGCCCCGTGATCCAATATCTTTTAGATACAGGCATTCAAATCATTAGGATCCCCTTGAATATCAAAAAGCCAAACTAAACGCCACATGGGGCTTCACATTTTACATTCATGTAATCTGATTCTACATCTGATTCTATCGTCAACACACTGTGGCCTCGACTCTAAAAAATCCATAGTTTTCATTCTAAGATTGAGAAATAATTTGTAATATGCTTGGTTTCCTCTCAATATAAAAACACTCACCCCTTTGTCTAAATTCTAGATTCTCCTGCAGAATCTTATTTTTTTACCTTCCTCGGCAGTTTTGGAACTTGTTATTAACATCGTTCAGAGATGCAAATGGCTCATTCACGAGTCGGGGTTTATATTTTGATAAGTCAGTTTAGCTGTATATAAAGCTATATCTATTTGAAAAGGTTCGAGGTCGCTTCGAGGTTCACTTGCGCGATTCCTTTGTCTGCAAATCAGTTGCAGATCAGATTGGGGTTAGAGAGGCACCTGGGGTCATGTTGGACGTCACTTTACTTCCAACTCGGTTTAGACCCTCTATAACTTGAAATTTCATACCAAATGAGCCCTTCCCTAATATTTCCATTTCCATCAATTGTATACAATGACCACTAGTAGGCCAATAGTATCATCACAAAGTTTGTAATCAGCAGCAGACTTTTGAAGCGTGGGTTTGAGTCCCTCCGCTGCCACCAGCTGCGGTAAAGTGATTTTAAGGTATTAATGTGAAGTTGTAGTTGTAGTCTTTATTTGCTCCCTTTATAAGGGGGACACTTGTGGTCCAACGATAATCAAACTTTGGTAGCTTGCCTTAGGCTATGACCTGACTAATGAGGTAGAAGATATTCCACTGAGACTGGTGGTCACAGGGAGACAACAAGTATAAAAAAAATCTGTAATAAGATATAATACAATAAGAAGCTTAGGCACTTGTGATAATCTGACAATATTCCAAAGTATTTCTAATAAGATAACAAACGGGCAGAGGTTCACCCTGCAAGTCAAAGAGTGTGTTTTCAGTCTCAAAAGTCTGAATATATATATATATGAAAAACTAATCAGATCTATCCGGTTCATTGACGTACTTAGCCAGAAAATTGGCTATTGAGCAAATTCCTTTTAAGCTTACACATTCCAGGATGTGTATTTTTATCTTAATAAATAGTGGTATTTTGAAACTTTGTACGTATTTACGTCTTAATGTTTTTTTCTAAATTGCAAGTTTGACTTAATTAGAAAGTGTCACCACACTACAATTATTGGCAGTAAAAGTGTAAAAAAGTTACCACCCGCCTTAAGAAGACGCTTTCTTTTAAAATATATTCCTTTGTTTTTGCAATGCAAGTACAATGGAGCGATGTTACTTTGTCTGATGTCTAACACCTTCTGGCAACTGTACACTGCCCACGGTGAAATTTAAACAAAGTTCAAATATTAGATTAATAAATTCTTTTTCAATGCCATGTTTGAGTATGGCTTTTCTGAGTGGTGGTTTTGAAGGGTTTAGAACGGAAAATATGTGTATGTTCATGTAGTTTCTTCATTGTCAGGATGGCAACTAATAGCCTTTTTTACTTTTCATCGGAAGATATACTGTAGTTTCATTGTCAAAAATATCTGTGACTGCACGTAAATCCTCGGGTGTATTCTGATCAAGATCCAACAGAATTTAACCATATGGTTTATTTGTTGCCTGACTGTATACTGAAAGTAGAAAATTTGGAGCACCAGGATATATTTGTTTTTCGAGAGTTATTAGAGAACTCGAATTTCGAACAACTCTGTAGATAATAAGGTAGGCACATGTCAAAGCAAGTGTTCTCATACACTTGTTCTGATGAAACAGATTGTGTAGAACTAAGGCTATGGAAATCTGTTCATGATGTTAGCGAACAGTAAACAATTGTATCATTTCCTGACACCATTGTTCAATGAATTCAGCTAAACAATCAATAATGAGCCAAGAGTTTGGCTTAATACTATTGAAAACCTCAAGTCCCCGTATGAATTGTATTGGCATAGATGCAACATCAGCAATAGCTTTTATTTGGTCATATGACTCTCGCCAAACATTATCACAATAGAAGATTTTTTTCGGCTTTTCCATAAGCATTTTATGACAATTTTTAATTATTATAGTTAAAAATGTCCACAAACTGAAAACTAGAAAGCCAATTAAATAGAAATTTTTATTAGAAAAGAACCTGCAAATTACAAATTGAAAAGCTCTTAATAAACATGCTTATAAGAAAAATAGAGAGAAAGAAAGAAAAACATACAAGAAAGTGGGGAGAGAGAGATGGGGAAAAAGAGTACTAATTTTTTTTTCATTTAGTTTAATTTTTATGTTTTTTTTTGTTTTTTTTTCAATAATTTGAAGAACACACAGTCTAGCTAAAAAAAGAAATATTGGGTGTTATACCAAAATAAAAGAGTTATATACTAATGTTATAGTCTATGGTTTAAAAAAAAAGGGGGTTTTGGGGTCATAAGTTTGTAATATACTTGAAATCTGAAGATGAAGGTCCACATACATTTTTTTGGAAAGACCAGGAGGGAGTCTAGTTTCAATCTGAGGAACAATAGCACTCATGAAGTCCTGTTCCCATTTTAGAATCTCCAAGAACTTCGACAAATTTGGGTGGTGGCAGGTAATGGAACCTTGGATCTGAGACTGCCAGCCTTCCACTGAATTCTTAGTTCGTGGTAGGCCTTGGTTGTATCGATCGTTTGTATTCCAAAGGCAAGGAGAAAATGGGGGTGACACTTTAGCCCCTTCTTACATGACTTATATAGGTTTCCTCAAAGTAGTCTGTCAATCTCACAAAATCAGTACTGAGCTCTTACTGAAGATCTTCGAAAACTGACTCGACATTATTAATTGGGACAAATGCCAAAGCTCGTATCCGGACCTGCAGAGAAAAGTCAGGGCTGCTTCTGTATCATTCCTGGAGCCAAAATGCCTGAACTTTTCAATATAAATTCTCACACAAGTGGAAAAAAAAGAGCCTTTTATTTTGGCTGCTGGAAACATCAACTTCAATGTGGCTATTGATACAGTTTCGAATTCTACCATTACTGATTTAGGGAAAACGTTGGGGTCCCTGATCCAAATCTCTTCTAGGACCCGAATGAACGTGGCCTTGGACTTATTGGTGAGAAAGGTGTAAAGGCAAGGGCCAGTGTTATTTTGAACAAGAGCATGGATTGTGTAGAGCTGATAAACAAAAGGGGGGAAATCTTAAAGGTACCATCTACAAAACAATTATCATACCTGCGGAGTATTTCCAAGTTTCTTCGGGTTCTAACAATTAGCAATAAATGAGACTCTCCTACACTGTCAATTTTAGAATTTCAGAAATATATAACTGTTTTATAACTCATTAATAGTTTTGAGCTGTACAATTTCTAGAATCCTTTCAAGTGTCCTATATCCTTCCCACACTCCAAGTGATGGCATGGTTAATATGTAGCCAAATATCAGACCATCGCCAACATTTTAGACTTACGTAGGCCTAATCTTGTAAAAACAACACTTGCTACAACTCTTTTTTTGTTGTTTTTTTTTCGATGGATCTTATTAGTTAGTAGAAAAACATATCAAATACATTGTTTTCTTTCGATTCATATTAATTAAAAAATATTTTCCCAAAAAATAAATAACTTTTAATAAATATTAAAACAAAAAACGACCAGAGGTAAATACATATTATACGGTAATTCAAACTTAAAACAGACATAAATTACCATGATATTACAATAAACTGCGCCCCTAAACGATCTAAAGGTTGAATCGTGATTTGCGCTTTAGTAAAACAACTCATATTTAAAGCTTTTAACGGAATTCAAAAGCTTCAGTATATTTTTAAGTGAACAAAATGATTAAAAGGTAACTAGTTACCCTCACAGACCTCTCTTTTCCCCGAAGGTGTCCAGTCAAAATTTTGATATATTTTTTTGAGTGTAAATAGTCGAAAGGCCCTTTAACTAAGGTCCTGTAAGTTATGTAATTTGCCCATAGTTCATATAGGCTATAGTATTTGTTATTGGGAGATATACATGTTTTTTGGAGGGGGGGGGGCATTTTTCGTGGGGAAAAAATTTCTCAGGGGAATAAAAATGTATTTCTTGGCACGATTTGACTAAGGGTTAGAAATAATAAAAAAATGTTTCTTGACTTAAAAGCAAGGAGCAGCATTAAAAAAGGAGCAGCTTAAAACAAGCAGAAATTATTCTGCATGTAAGGGGGACTGCTCCCTTACTCAATCCTCCTTTTTAAGTTTTACTTTTTGTCACCATTCTTTTAGAGAGATTGTTCAACCAAACGACCGTTGAATTTTAATAAATGTGTTTATAGAGAATATTAAGATATAAGCATAAAGACCGAAGGTTGCGGATGGGGCAGACTCCCCCATCGTCGCCTGGTTTGGCTAAAATTACCATTTTCTATGCCAAAAAAGTCCTGGGAAGATGTTCTTTTTCTCTCTATATATATATATCCAAATTTAAGGCAAAAAGATCATCTTCAAGAAAAGCAAGCATAATATAAAAACTAACTTACAAAGAATGTAAAACTATCTTAAGGAATAAGTAATTTTGATATTCAGAAAACGGAAATTTTCCAAAGTGTAATCCTGTAAATTTTGTTGAAGTTGAAAAGAATATTTTTTTTTATAAGCATTTCAGCATCGAAATTTTGAATTCTTACTAAACCTATGAGCTCCTCCAGAACGATTTTGGAGCCTTAATTCTACTTACCTTGTCCCTTTAATTATACTTACCTCATCTTTCAGGCCTTGAATTTCTGGAGATTGAGCTGTAATTCTTTCTTGATCCTGTTGTTTTTCCCACAAAAGATCTCAAAATTGTTTCTCTAAAATTAATTTCTCAGCTTTTTTTCTTCCCTTAATTTTTTTGAAACATTTCGATTTTGACTCACCTTTTTCGTGTTTTCTTTGCCCAGTTTGCTGTTTTTCTTCTTCCGTTTGCCATCTGCTACATTGTTTTCTACTATTACTGTCCTGCCAAATTCGTATTCAAAGCTAACTGTGTCTTGGTTTTGCCATCTATCTTGTATCTCGTAACTGTTTCTTGGATATTCATCAACCACTCTTAATTCAGTGAATTTCATGTAATGAGTTTCACCACTGATTTCAGGTGAAATTTCATTTAAAAATGCATCAACATCAGAAGGTATTTCTAAGTCAAAACTTGGATCCATGTTAAAATCTATTCTTGGATATTCATCAAACACGCTTAATTCAGTGAATTCCATGTAATAAGTTTGACCACTGATTTGAGGTGAAATTTCATTTAAAAATGCATCAACATCAGAAGGTATTTATAAGTCAAAACGTGGATCCATGTTAAAATCTATAAAATCTATTCGTAAGTTAGTTTCAAAACTAGAAAGTTTTGACGAATTCATTTTGTTACATATATGCATGAACCGCATAGAGATAAGCCGATAAGGTGCCTGCATTCCTGACTTGCCTTTAAGCTCCGGCCACGAGCACCTATTGCGCAATATTCTATGACAGATTATAAAATGTCAGTGTCCTTTTGAGGGAATGGATGGGAATAGTTAATTTATTTCATGAAAATTACTTTTGAACTAGATCTTTATGTGGTAGATACGAGAAAAGTTTCGGCCAATTCAGCTCCTAGCCTAGTTGTTACGTAGACAATTTGCGAAGTAATATTTAAGAATAATCGAAATTTGGCTAAAATTTTTCATAGCACGTACATTCACATCTCTTAACAGGGATGACAATCGAAGAAAATGATGGGTGGTGCAAAGGTTTAATTTTTTACTTTTCTTTATGAAGATACACCGAAAATAGTATTTATCAAAATCTAGGCTGGAGGTAAGTTACTTTTGTTTTATTAATTTGTTACTAACAAAAACGGTGTTTTCAAAATCTAGTGGGTAATCCCCACCCCCACCATATTGACACCAAAGGCTTTGTCTTGTCCTCCCCGTTTTAGAAATTCCAATGGTGTTATAAGTAGAAGGAGGTTTTTTACCCCGACCAGTACAAGATCATTGACCTCCAATGACCTAGAACACTGCCGGTACAAGATCACAGGTGTATGAATACGACCAGTACAAGATGACAGCCAATCAGATGACTGGAATCCGTGTACGAACAAGATAATGCGCCTCTTTCTAGGTCAATCACCGGTTAGAAATACTAACGGGAAGTGACATCAGACCCGATTTCTTTTGAATTTACGTAATTTCTGTTATATCACAATTCCACCATGAGACATGTTTATAAATTTAGAAGGTTTCAAGAGAATTTAAAATTTATCTGTACACGGTTGCCAGAACATAGGAAACATCAGAGATTAATTGACATTTTAGAGGATTTGAAAGCAGAAACGAAAAAGGTAAGGCATCTCAGGGAAAGCTTACTATTAAGAGATACATATTATTTTTTATTTGGGTTGTTCTCGACTGTGTTCTGTATAATAGACAAGCACCATTTGAACAGTGTTGTCAATATGAAAAGTTGATGCTAATAAATTTGTAGATGCCTAAAAAGAATTTTAAAAAAGAAATTCAAAACAATCCTTAGAAATCCTTAGAAATCAATTAGTGAGACGATTATGAGTATGAACCATCAAGATTGCAACCACCAAGGACCTCAACCTCCAAGGGTCACCTCTCACCAACCTCCTTTTTGTAGCTGGTTTTTTTTTTTGGTCGACTTGATAGGAATTCTGAAACAAGTTGACAGTTGAAATTTATTGGTTACTAAAGATATTTTTATTTATTCTAAAAGGCGTAATATATGAATATTCTCAGACTCTTAACTTTTGACGAATAACATTAACCCTAAGGAAATTAAAGTGCTTTATTGAAATAATGCATTTACACATAAATCTATACACTATAGTTTTTTATGATTATGACTTCATCATCTTCAACCGATGGTGATGTCTCGATGGTGATGTCATCTTCATCATTGTTAAATGTCTCCTTTGATGCTTCTTTCCGTCTTTTAGTGGGTGGGGAAAACTCCATAATATCTTCATCCAGCTTCGTATCCTCAACCATAGCTTTTTTCCGTCTTTTAGTGGGTGGGAGAGAAACACCCTAGTATTATCATCCTCTCCAAGCTGCAGTGCCTCTTGAGTTTCATCTTTCTCCCCCCGGTCTAGTGACGTTTCAATATTGGATATTGTAACCTCATCCTCTGGATCTCTCCACTGACTATCGTCAAAAACGGATTGTGCCTCCTGAAACTTAAAAATAAAATATGAGGATTATGTTAGTGAAGTTAAACGAATCTAAGTTTTGTAAATTTTAGCATATTTTTTTTAATAAAGCTGGATTTAAATTTTCAGAAATATAGGCATCACGGTTTAAAAAACATCTGATTTTATTAATAACATTAATTTTTTTAATAAAGTTGGGTTTGATCCAAGCCCTCATTGGGTACATTTTTGTATATTTTTTTAAATAGTGAGGTTTTAGTCTTCAGAATCGTCAAAAACAGATTGTGCCTCTTGAAACTTAAAAATTAAATATGAGGATTATGTTAGTGAAGTTCAACGAATCTAAGTTGGGTAAATTTTTGCACATTTTTTTTAATAAAGCTGGATTTTAATTTTTAGAAATATGAACATCACAGTTTAAAACACATCTGATTTTATTAATAACATTGATTTTTTTAATAAAGTTGGATTTGATCCAAGCCCTAATTTATTACATTTTTGCATATTTTTTAATAAAGCTGAATTCTAATTTTCAGGAGTATGAACATCACAGTTTAAAAAATATCTGATTTTATTAATAACACTATTTTAAAATAAAGTTGGGTTTGATCCATGCCCTCATTGGGTAAATTTTTGCATATTTTTTTAAATAGTGAGGTTTTAGTTTTCAGAATCGTCAAAAACGGATTGTGCCTCCTGAAACTTAAAAATCAAATATGAGGATTATGTTAGTGAAGTTCAACGAATCTATGTTGGGTATACTTTTGTTTATTTTTTTAATAAAGCTGAATTTTAATTTTCAGGAATATGAACATCACAGTTTAAAAAAAACTGATTTTATTAATAGCATAGGTTTTTATAATAAAGTTGGGTTTGATTGGGTACATTTTTTCACATTTTTTTTAATAAAGCTGGATTTTAATTTTCAGAAATGTGAACATCATAGTTTAAAAAACATCTGGTTTTATTAATACCATTGATTGCTTTAATAAAGTTGAGTTTGATCCAAGCCCTCACTGAGTAAATTTTTGCATAGTTTTTTTTTAAAAAGCTGAATTTTAATTTTCAGGAATATGAACATCACAGTTAAGTGAGGTTTTAGTTTTCAGAATCGTCAAAGACGGTTTCTGCCTCCTGAAACTTAAAAATAAAATATGAGGATCATGTTAATGAAGTTAAACGAATCTAAGTTGGGTACATTTTCGCATATCTTTTTTAATAAACCTAGATTTTAAGTATCAGAAATATGAACATCACAGTTAAAAAAACATCTGATTTTATTAATAACATTGATTTTATTTTTAATAAAGTTGTGTTTGATCCAAGGCCTCATTGCGTACATTTTAGCATATTTTATTTTAATACAGTGAGGTTTTAGTTTTCAGAAATATGCATAACCTCAACTTTTCTTCCCCTCCTGTGTTGATATCTTGATGCATAATCATCCTAAGTTGAATAGAGCAATACAAATTCAATATACAGTTGAATTTTAATATTTTAAATTCAATATAATTTAAAAAAATGAATTATTCATTCAAGACTTCCGTGACGAAAGTAACATCATGATCGTTATCAGCGATAAATGTAACAGCACGTTCAGACTCGATTGGTGCAATGCCTGACTTCTCTTGTTGTTTAATCTCTGGGGTCACAGCATGAATGTTTAACCTGACAATGCGCTGCAACTTCAGTGGGGCCGAGCCTGACTTCTATTGTTGCCAAATTGCTGGGATTTCAGCTAAGGTGATGATAATGCCCCCCCCCCCCCTTCGCTCCTGAATTATAGAATATGAATAAGTTATTGAATTCAAGAATCTATATTGAAATTAAAAAAAAACACTAGTATCATTATAGTAAATTTTCAATTCATCTATGAATGTTCTAGCGAAAAGCGTTTTTTTCGAGATTTCAAATAGAATTCTGAAAACAAAATGACAGTTGAAATTTCTTGGTGACTAAAGATATTTTTATTTCTTCTAAAAGGCGTAATATATGAATATTCTCAGACTCTTAGCTTTTGACGAATAACATTAAACCTAAGGAAATTAAAATGCTTTATTGAAATAATGTATTTACACATAAATCTATACACTGTATAGTTTTTTTATGATTATGGCTTTATCATCTTCAACCGATGGTGATGTCTCGATGGTGATGTCTCGATGGTGATGTCATCTTCATCATTGTAAAATGTCTCCTTTATTGCTTTTTTCCGTCTTTTAGTGGGTGGGGGAAACTTCTTTCCGTCTTTAAGTGGGTGTTCATATCAGAAATATGAACACCACTGTTTAAAAAACATCTGATTTTATTTTTAATAGAGTTGTGTTTGATCCAAGGCTTCATTGTTGACATTTTAGCATATTTTATTTTAATAAAGTGAGGTTTTTGTTTTCAGAAATATGCATAACCTCAACTTTTCTTCCCCTCCAGTATGGATATCTAGATACATAATCATCGTAAGTTGAATAGAGCAATGCAAATTCAATATACAGTTGAATTTTAATATTTTAAATTAAATATAATTTAAAAAAATGAATTATTCGTTCAACACTTCCGTGACGATAATAAAATCACGATCGTTATCAGTGATAATGTAACAGCACGTTCAGACTCGATTGGTGCAATGCCTGACTTCTCTTGTTGTCGAATCTCTTGGGTTACAGCATGAGTGTTTAACCTGATAATACGCTCCAACTTCATTGAGGCCAAGCCTGATTTCGATTGTTGCCTAATTGCAGGGATATGGTTTATTTGCTGCCTGACTATACTGAAAGTTGAAATTTTGGAGCACCGGGATATATTTGTTTTTTGAGAGTTATTAGAGAACTCGAATCACGAACAACTCTTTAGATAATAAGGTAGGTACATGTCAAAGCAAGTGTTCTCATACACTTGTTCTGATGAAACAGATTGTGTAGAACTAAGGCTATGGAAATCTGTTCATGATGTTAGTGAACAGTAAACAATTGTATCATTTCCTGACACCATTGTTCAATGGATTCAGCTAAACAATCAATAATGAGCTAAGAGTTTGGCTCAATACTATTGAAAACCTCAAGTCCCCGTATGAATTGTATTGGCATAGATGCAACATCAGCAATTGCTTTTATTTGGTCATATGACTCCTTCCAAACATTATAACACTAGTAGATTTTTTTCGGCTTTTCCATAAGCATTTTATGACAATTTTTAATTATTATAGTTAAAAGTGTCGACAAACTGTAAACTAGAAAGCCGATTAAATATAAATTTTTATTAGAAAAGAACCTGCAAATTAAAAATTGTAAAGCTCTTAATAAACATGCTTGAAATAAAAATAGAAAGAGAGAGACATAGAAGAAAGTGGGGAGAGAGAGGGGGAAAAAGAGTACTAATTTTTTTTTAATTTAGTCTAATTTGTATGTTTTTTTTCAATAATTTGAAGAACACAAAGTCTAGCTAAAAAAGAAATTTTGGGTGCTATACCAAAATAAGAGTTATATACTAATGTTATAGGCTACGTTTTTTAAAAAATAGAAGGGGGTCTTGGGGTAATAAGTTTATAATATACTTGAAATCTGAAGATGAAGGTCCACATACATTTTTTTGGAATGACAAGGAGGGAGTCTGGCTTCAATCTGAGGAACAATAGCACTCTCGAAGTCCTGTTCCCATTTTATAATCTCCAGGAACTTCGACAAATTTGGATGGTGGCAGGTAATGGAACCTTTGATCTAAGACTGCCAGCCTTCCACTGAATTGTTAGTTCGTGGTAGGCCTTGGTTGTATCGATTGTTTGTATTTCCAAGGCAAGGAGAAAATGGGGGTAAAATTTTAGCCGCTTCTAACACGACCTATATAAGCGTCCTCAAAGTAGTCTGTCAATCTCACAAAATCAGTACTGAGCTCCTCCTGAAGATCTTCGAAAACTGACTCGACATTGTTAATAGGGACAAATGCCAAAGCTCGTATCTGGACCTGCAGAGAAATTGCACCAGCAGTAGAATACCATATATTTAAAATACAAGATTCTTTCCTTCTAAAGATGATTCGGGCAGAAATTAAACGTCCCTTAATTGAGTTCAAATACCGCTTCCAAGAGTCTAAATTTTTAATCAGCAAAAAGAGAAACTGCGTTCTATCTTCAGTCAAACAACGACGCTAGTCGTTCGAATTTCGCTAAGATAATTGTAGCAAAAAAAATGCTATGCACAACATTTCTAAGAAAGTTTAAATGGCAAAAAAACCGTGAGAATGTTCGAATCGTCAAAAACATCTGAAATAGACTATTCGACGAAAGATTTACATCCTTGGCCCTCTTGGTCTAACGGCGGGCATTCCTTACAGCGCAGGACGAAAGAACTGCGTTTGGGAGTGGGGTAAATGTGTTTTTTAATTTGAATCTTAAGTCAGATCTGAAACGATTAGTACATCAAACCTAGAGAGATTCAGACGAAATTATTGTGTTTTGGTCACCGTTATTGTCATTGAAGTGACCCGTTCCTGTGCAACTAAGCATATAAGTTCAATAAATGTATTGTCTTTTTATCTGTGTTTATTTCATTTATATGTCTGCGTCTAGTCTAATAATAGGTAATTAGTTCGTATGTCTCCAAGGTAAACGCTCCCAAAGGAATCTGATCTCCAGATAGCTCGAGAAAAAAGAGGCCACATTTATATGTCTACATATTCAATTTTCTCCCATTAATTGAGAGCGGCGCTAGCCCAGTTGACACAATCTTCAGCGGTATAAGCAGCGCTATCGGAGAAATTTCTACCGCCACAAGTACAAATCTTCTATCGCTACAAATCTTATATCGCTACAAAAGTTAGGGCTATAAAATAAAAAAAAACCTATTTAGAGAAAACTATTTCGTATTTGTCAGAAATTGCAACGTATTGCTTCACGATGACCAATGAGTCATCTGGCTGGTAGGCACATCTACATTTTTTTCTGCAGGTTTGGTATTGATGTAGTCTTATTGATGCTCGACACTCGTAACTCCCTTGAACACCCTCTTGAAAAGGGTGAATGACTAGGCTCAGTTTTCTATTTTCTTGATGTACAGATACATTCCTGAAGGGGTGGTTTCTTCTTGTCCGCAACCTTTTCGGTTGCCTTATCAGGTTTCCGGGTGGATCGTGCCATGTCATTCCCAATATGTGCACTCTTTTGTAGACACTTGCGTCGGGGATTACAACCCTGCCTGTGAAAGTAATTGTTTCTCCAATTTTTGCTGATCCCGCAGGATACTTCATGTTAATTTGTATTTTAGGCTGTTCAGCCAAAGTCTCTGGTGGTATATACAGGCATGCACAATAGACGTTGTCGTTACAATTACATTTTGTATCGGTAAGGAATGAAGACCAATTCCTTGGTATGATGTCTTCCCCTGCTCCCAATATCCTTGTTCTTGAGGAACAAACCAAGGGATTATGAATGACATAATTATTCATAAGCTGTATGACACAATATGGATATTTGAGAGACTTTAGAATCTCTCGATCTAATCCACACTGTTCATACAGGCTATTAGCATTTTCCCTTTGGTTAAACAGAGTGAAGACATGCTCATCATTGATTTTTGCCATCAATTCCTCAATTTGTCAATTTGCCTACGGATTTATATGTCTACATATTCCATTTTCTCCCATTAATTGAGAGCGGCGCTAGCCCAGTTGACACAATCTCCAGCGCTATAAGCGGCGCTATCGGAGAAATTTCTATCACCACAAGTACAGATCTTCTATCGCTACAGATCTTTTATCGCTACAAATGGCGCGTGTCAGAAATTGGAGGAAAACTGCGAACTAGTTAGGCTATTTAAACTTTGTAATTTGAATTTGATTGTTGGAGAGATACAGACATATAAGTAAATTGATTAGGCCTATAACCACTAGGCTACCATAGGAAACCCCTTATTCCTCATAGGAGAAAATAGCCTACCCCAAAATATGTTAATTAAAGTTTTAAGTTTAAATAAGCGCAAAAAAAAATGGACGAACTAAACAATTTATTAATAATTCAAAAGTTAGTCGCAAAAATATAGAGATTGCAAAATCTATACCAGAGTACAATGGTCAGTCAGATATTGACAAATTTAATATCGAACTGACCCAGTTTGTACAATTAACAAAAACAGACGTGGGAGCGTCAAAAGACATCCTCCTACTACGATTAAGAGGCCAGGCCTTAACCTTTCTAAAACAGGTCGAGCATACCATAGGCAATAACTCCAACTTGCCAATAAATACGGTTGATGACTTGTTAAAAGCATTCAAAGAGAGATTTATAGGAACCAGTTCAATAAATAAATTAAAACATGGAGTAGTAAGCTTTGATTTTTCACAAAATATATAGAGCATATCTCGATAACATACGCATTTCCGTAGAAGCAAAATACGGAAGTGGTTCGGGGCAACTGTATGAAAAAGTCATACTAAATACCTTTTTGCAAGGGCTACCCCCAAAACTATATAGAGCAGTAATATCCAAAAATATTCAGACGTTGGATCTTGCAGTCCAAGAGGTAGACCAAGAGGTAGTTGATAAAATGGTTGCTAATCATAGTAAAGCAAAAATAAATAGCCTAGGCGACTCAAACGCGAACCTAACCTTCAAGGGCGATCAGGCACCCCCCCAATTTCTTTTCAAGGGATAATTGCCCAGTGGCACAAAGAAATAAAAGGCCAGAGCCCGCTAGGCAGAAAACAGTCCGCTTTTAGACCATTAACCCTACAATAATAAGGTGTTATAATTGCAATCGTGTTGGTCACATAGCGAGAGAGTGCCACTATGTCCCCAATCCCATACCAAGAAATTCTGTCGGTAATGCGCAAGATTACGGTAACCATTTGTTCGGAAGAACAAATTTTAGCACCGGTCGCGCAATAGTCTATAGCCATGGGGGATCGCGCCAATGAGTACCTTATAACGCGTACCAACAAAATCGGGATAACCCTCCCCTCAACAGACATATTAATTACCGGTTAGATAACCTAAATACTCACCAAGGCCAATATAATGCGAGAATGTAACATAAAAATAATGAAAATTTGCCGATGAGAAATGAAAATTTTACAAGCCAACGGCACTGGCAGTCAGCACCAGCAAACGGTACTGACACGAGACATCCACGTTACCATAATAATACATGGAGAAGACAGGCAGACGTAAGTGATTTAAAAATGCCTACGGAACCCAATACGTCTAAATATGTATTAGGAGCACCAACACATGAAATAAAACCCCAGGAAAACGTTTCAGGCCCTTCAGAAACATAAGTTGGACTCAGAGGGTGCCAGAAATATTTAATAGGTACAAAACAATACTAGTGCCTTCTTGTAGTGATATTATTAACAAGTTACCTATATTTAATGATTTTTGTGTAGAAAACGTTTACTTTATGGCCTTAGTTGACAGCGGAGCTACTGTAAATATCATAAACTCTTGCGTATTTAATATGTTACCTCTGCACATTAAACGACAGAGGAACCCTAATAATCCCAACTTAACAAGTGGTACAGGTCATAAGTTAAATGCAAAAGGGTCAATTTGGCTAAACTTAAAAAGAGACAATAGAACGTTCATGACACATTTTTTTATATGTGGTAATTTCCCATATGAAGCTATTATAGGGGCAAATTTTCTAAGGTCTAATAGAATATTATTAGACGTAGCCAACGAGAAACTCATTTACCTAGCTAAGGCAGGGGAGGAAATTTGTACCTTAAGAAATCGTAACAGAGGTTACGAAGATTACATAAAAGTAAACAAAATTTCTAATGATATAATGTCGAAGTATTTTGAACCTCATGTCTCGCAAGGACATGGCATAGTTGGAAATTTGTTCAATTACCCAGAGAAACATTGCAGAATTGAATTATATTTAAATACTAACATTAATGAATCTGAGAAAATAAATATAGAAGATATGCGACAGTACTGTTCAAATGAAGTTAAAAAAATAGTATAATTATTGAAGAACATAATAAAACCCTAAGTGACACCACAAGATACCGTGATATCACAGCATCGCGCCTGTATGAATCTAATAAACAATGAAAATGAAGAAAAATATTACGGATTTGCGGTAAGGAAAACAAAAATCCCTCCTAAAACGATGCAAAAAAAAACCGTGTGAATGCTTGAATCATCAAAAACATTTAAAAGAGACTATTGGACGAAAGATTTACATCCTTGGCCGTCGCTATGCCTATGCCATTCCATTACGGTCAAAGAGAGGTGTTGAAGTTGCTCAGGCCATTGAAAGTATTCTTGAAAAGGATTGCTATAGAAAAATTCAATCGGATCGTGGTAGCGAATTTGCTAATCCCCATGAGCAAAAGGTTCTATTGAAATATAATACAACACTTTATTATAGTCACAGCCCGATAAAGGCTGCATTGGCTGAACAGTTAATAAGAAAGATTCGTCTATTAATTGCAAGATATTGTACACTGAAAAATACATCTGCTTTTATTCATGATTTAGATGAAATCATGCGGATATATAACCATCGACCCCATCAATCGTTGTCCAACTCATGCCATCGGGAAGTCCGTTGCAGTGAAAATATATTTGATACTGTCCGAAAGCAATACTCCAGTGAAAAAGAAAAAAAAATGTGAGGAAGAAATTTAATGCTGGCGATACTGTTCGAATTAATAGGACCACCAATATTTTGGAAAAGGGGAATTATTTATGGAGCACTGAACTTTTTAAAGTGTCCAAAATCCTGGACACCGAACCCACAACATATTGACTGCGAGACACCAAAGATGATGAAATTCTCGGCGGTTTTATGAATATGAACTGCAAAAAGTTAGAAACACTAGTGATATTTATCAAATTGAAAAGATATTAAAGAGTCTTACTCGTAAGGGCAAGAGACAGTTGCTTGTTCGCTAGCTAGGACACAACTCTGATTTTGATTCTTGGGTCAATGCTGAAGACATTAACAATGCCCAATGAATTCTATGTGACTTTCATGTCCAATGTTTCTGATCCTCTCTACAATGACTTGAATAGAACAAGTGATTTTTGGACGAAACTCTCCCCCACCATCAAATTCGACGACAATTGAAAGTATGAAGTGGCTCTTGTCGACTGTATTCTCATAAATATCTACGACATCCTGAAATAGGATCTTAAATATGAATTACAAATTTGACACTTTGATTGGCCGCAACCATAGTCCCCAGGTGATCAGGATCAAATTCATAAGATCAATTGGATGGATTATCCATATATTGAATTACTCTACGAAGAACTCACCTGTATGAATGATTTATGTCATTCTATTAATAAAAGAATTTCCGCTCGTAAAAAAGGAGCTTTACATTTCAACTATTCAAAGGAGGAGGGCAAGATCTATATTAGTTCACCTATTGCCAATGAAACCCTTCCTACCCTTCCTGAAGCCCTTGCTGATTCCAGGTGGGAATTAAAGGTCAAGCTAAGCTTGTATTCCTCCATGGCAGTGATGGTAGTTACAGGCAATGAGGCTCGATCTTCCGTCCCTGGGCAGCAGAGGAAATCCGTCAGCGCACCTCAAAGCGGTGGAAGGGTGTAAACACCACTGAGCTCCACGTCGAGCGATTTGGTGGCCAACGCGCTCCGGATGACCCGCAAGACTGGGGACCTTGCGTTCAACTCTATTCTCAAAAAACATCGATGGATCTGAGACCTAGAAGAAAAGTTGTAACGGCTACGGCGTCCCCGGCAAGCGACGCGGCCCCTGTATTGGCGCGGGTGTCGAGAAGTAAACAAGCCAACCATACTACAGCGTTCCCGGCAGGCGACGCGACTTCGAATATGGCGGCGAAGTCGAAAAATCCTTTTCATGCCATAAATCTAGGAAAACCCACTATAGTCATTAAACAGGCAAAATCTAGCATAAATGTGGGATGCTGGAATGTAAGATCCGTCAAACAAGAAGCCACGCAAGTTTTTCTTGTCCATGAGATGGAGAAGTACAACATAGACATACTTTGCATATCCGAGACCAGAATTTCCGGTTCTGGCTCCATAGTTATTACAGCTCCTGAAACACTACATCAATTCCATTTTTTCTACTCCGGAGTAGAGGATAATTCGGGACTCCACGGAGTTGGTTTCATCATGAACCAAAGAACCAGAAATGCTCTCCTAGAATGGGAACCAGTCTCCTGTAGACTTGCCAGAATCAGACTAAAAGGAAACCCCGCAAATGTGTCGATAATTTCTGCCTATGCCCCCACCCGTGACGCTGCTGATACGACCAAGGATGATTTCTACGGCGAGCTACAGCAGCTGTCCTCTTCTGTTGCCGCACGTGATTACTTGATTGTTGCTGGAGACTTCAATGCAAGAGTTGGTCCCTCTGACCAAACCACAAGACAAGTCCTGGGAAAATTTGGACAAGGTCACAGATGCGAGAATGGGCAAAGGTTGTTAAACTACGCCTTGATGAACCACCTTGTCACCAATACCATATTTCAGCACAAACCTAGCCATCTTTTAACTTGGCATTCAAATGACGGTGTCACTAAGGCTCAAATAGACTTCATTCTTGTACGCCAGCGCTGGAGAAGCTCCGTACAGGACTCTCGCTCTTACAACGGCGCGGACAGAGGCTCGCAGTCTGGGTCTGACCACAGGCTTGTTGCTGCAAAAATTTTGCTACGTCTTGCAACTCGGAGGAAAAACAAGCCCAAGGCCGGATTCGACATTGGTAAGCTCCAAGACAAAGAAGTTCGGCAGGCCCTCAATTTGGAACTGACTAACCGATTTGACGCCCTCAGTTCTGATGAAAACCCAACCCTCAGACGAGATGGGAGACCTTTAAAACAGTGATGAAAGAGACTGCTGATGAGATCCTAGGCCGAGCAAAAATCAAACGACAGCACTGGATTACCGCTAGGACCCTGTCAATAGTCGGTGAGCGAAGACAAAAGATGAGCGGCTCTAAAGAAGAAACAAAAGAGCTGCGCAGACAGGTAAAACGCTCCGTTCGTCTGGACCGCCGCCAAATGTGGGAAGATGCTAACGTGTCGTTAGAGAAAGCAGCATGCTCACATGATACCCGCAAGCTTTACCAGATCCTGAAAGAGTCCGTTGGTAAGAAAGCTGCTGTCTCAGAAATAGTCAAAGACAGATCAGGAAAAATCATCAGTTGTCAGAAGGAGCGCTTAGGAAGATGGAAGGATCACTTTCAGATCCTCCTAAACCCATCCTTATCATCCGCCCCTGATGCTTTCCCACCTGCCGTTTCTAGAGAACCCTACGACGTCGAGCTGGATATACCGACCAGAGCCGAAATAGTAAAAGCGATCAAGACCCTGAAGAACCACAAAGCCCCAGGTGAAGACGGCCTCCTCCCGGAAGTGTACAAACAATGCCCTGAGGTCACTACTGAACAGCTCCATGGCATTCTCGAAGAAGTGTGGAGGGCCAATTCTTTCCCAAAAGATTGGAAGACATCAGTCATTCTCCCCTTCTATAAGAAAGGAGATAAAACCGAATGCAAAAATTACCGCGGAATAAGTCTTATAGACATTGCGGTCAAAATATTCGGGATTATACTCTTGAACCGCTTCAAAGGGGCAAGGGAGGAAAGAACCCGAGAAAATCAAGCCGGCTTTCGGCCAGGTAGAGGCTGTACTGATAATACCTTCGTTTTTCGCCTCATTATCCAGCAGTTTGAAAGGTACAATCTACCCCTGATCTTGATGTTCCTGGACATCATTGCCGCCTTCGACTCTGTCACTCGCCAGAAACTTTGGAAGATCCTAGAGAATGACGGAATGCCGCTGAAGTTTGTTGAACTGATGAAGACATACTATGACGCGTCAGTGAGCCGAGTTCGAGTCTATGGTGAAGAAACTGAAGAATTCCTGGTTGAGTTCGGAGTAAAACAAGGGTGTATCCTCTCTCCGACTCTGTTCAATTATTGCGTCGATTGGGTGCTTGAAAATGCACTGTCGTCCTATCCAGGAGTTCAGACCGGACAGAATCTCTCACTGACTGACCTCGATTATGCGGATGATGTTGGCCTCCTGTCAGAACCCGTAGAAGCTCAAAACATGCTTGATAACGTGGTGGCCTGGGCAGACCTGATTGGCTTAAAAGTCAGCACAGAGAAAACGAAATTCATGGCTATTAACCACGCCAAATGACCATTCACACTAACTGTCAATCAAGTTCAGCTGGAACAAGTCAACCGTTTTACATACTTAGTCTCCCAAATATGTATTGACGGATCCTCCGACGCTGATATCCAACAGAGGATACAGAAAGCGCAGACAGTCTTTGCCTCCCTTCGGAAACCCTTATGGAATCGCCGCGAAGTCAGTGTCCGAACGAAAGTTCGAATCTACATGGCACTAGTCCGCACCGTTCTCCTTTACGGATGCGAAACATGGTCGGTAAAACTACAGCATGAGAATACGCTGAAGGTGTTTGAGCATACCTGTATGCGAAGAATTCTCTGAATACAGCTGCGTGACCGTATCTCCAGCACGGATCTACGTCGAATGTGCAATATTCAGAGAGATGTTGCGCTCACTATTAAAGAACGCCGTTTGAAGTGGTTGGGCCATGTTTTACGGAAGCTGCCAGAATACTTGCCTCGCCAAATACTTCTAGTCGAGCCTATTAGCTCCTGGAAGAGACGCCAAAGAGGACAGAGGAAAAAATGGTGGAACCTGGCCAAATCAGACCTTGAACCTATCGGGGGATTCAGAAAGTTCGGACACAGATGGTCAACTCAGTGGCTTACTTTTGCAGAGCAGCTGGCAGAAGATCGCTCAACATGGTCCAAGAAGGTCTCCAAGATCATCGATGCCGGGCGAGGTGGAAACGCCTGATTCCCGCCACAAGTACAAGTAAAGTATTGCCAATGAAAAGGTTATTCTCAATGATAATCTAAAGGATGTTCTTGGCTTTAAGCTCAATATAATCAACGGTAAAAGTGCCGGAAACACTAATTTCATTTTTGCTGACTACCCGCCTGCCTTTTTCCACAGACACTTGTATATTTCTCTACGCCTCATTTGTGGAAACATCTTGGGTTGGTAATTCAAATGTTCCCCTCCTACGAGTTCTTGAACGAAAAACCAATCAGGAACATATTCACCACTACAATATAAAGCATCTTCAGTACATTCCCGTGAACACTTCCTATTTGGAACTCTGTCAGTTAACACTACGAACTGAATTGTGTGATCCCATAGCAATTTCAAAAGGTTTGGCTGTGATTACATGGCATTTTCGGGCCATCGTTCAACAACAACAAGATGTCTAATAGAAAAAGGGTATTCACTTGTCCTGATATTGACTGCTATGTTAATACTCTTGGTCCGAGACAACGGGGCAATAGAGTGGACTATTACAAGGGTCTCTCGTCAATGTCTGGTGACGGTTTCGGTAGCTGGTTTGCTAAGCCGTTTTGCTCTGCATTACCTCTGGCTAGAAAATATATTGGACTGGCTGTAACGGATTTTGCATCCTCTATTCTGTATGATTGCGTCTTTGACAAAGATTTAAAAAAAAAGTGTTTTAAGAAAACTTAGCTTCACCGCATAAATCCTTGAGGAGAAATCAAAACAAAATGGTAAAGGTTTAAAAAGGTCAAGAAACACTGCATCACTCATCAGTCTCTACTCAGGTCGGAAACGAAAGACATCACTCTTGTCAAAGAAAAGAAGGAAAAAGCCGACACGTACTGTAAGCACTAGTAGAAGAAGAAGCCCCAGGAAGAGAATTGTTAGATCGAAACTAGATTTCTTTTCCTAAGATGTCCTACCTACCGCATAAGTATTCTCAACCTTCAATCACCGCCTCATTGAGTCTATTCAATGCTGAAAATGTTGATGTGAGTGTCAAGCATGGATACTATGAACAATTTAATCCTCAACAACCCTTCTCCGATAATATTCACTTTCAAATTTATTCCAATGAAGACTACTTTATGGACATGTCTTCGACATTTATAGATTTTCAAATGAAAGTCCGGAAATCCTATAATACAATGCCAATTCGGGCCGATGGAATATCCTATGAAAATTGTATATTACATAATTTATTTCGGCAAATCAGTGTCTACATTAATGGCACGCTGGTGAGCACAAGCAACAATCTCAAATTATACAAGCTATATACAATTCATGCTGATGACACCCAAGTCATACCAGGAATTGAGAGGCACCTCCAATGGATATGAATATATTACTAATACTGATAGTACAGATGCACTTAAAAATGCTCCAACTAGTGAATTACATCTAGTTGGAAAAATATATCATGAAATATTTAAAATACCCCAATGGCTACCACCTAATGTTAAAGTGGATATAAAACTAACACTTGCACCATCCAATTTTATACTGAGAAAAGAACTGGCTGCCTATCCTGATGTAAGCCTCTCCCTCACTTCTGCAATACTTCATGTACGCAAACAACAGGTCATGAGTTCTGTTGCTTTGGCAGTGGAAAAACTGAGAGCCAATGGAAATTATATTAAACTGCTTGTTCCTCATACAATCACCAATCAACGTCATTGCCATGGGGTCACGCACCTTCACCGATTCATCCCTTATCAACGGCGAAATTCCGTCAAAACTCGCTTTGGCATTTGTAAAATGTGCCAGCGCACAATGATCGTGGATTGGGTGCCCAGATAAATTCGAGATGTTTGGACTTTGGTCCCTTGTGTGCGAAGTAAACGGCATTTCACTCTACAATCTATTATTTGATAAATCCTATAGAACATTGTATGAGTTGACCATGCAAACCCTATATCATAATTCGCAACTATTTGAAAATGGTATAACCGAAGATATGTTTGCTAAAACACATGGTATCATTGTACTAGATTTGTCTGGCACACATGATATGAGTATAGTACGTACGGGGAGTGTGCGTTTAGAGTGTACATTTGCCGACCCATTGGCTGAGAGTATTGCACTAGTCTCACTAAATCAATAGGAAACCTATTGGGAAATCACTCCCGAAGGCAGTGTTCTACTAGACTTGGTGCCAAGAACACCAGTCAAATAATCAATGTATTTAATATGGACCCGTACATGTCCCAGTACAAATCCTTTTGTCTGCCCTTAGACTATCTTGGAAAAATTCAAAGCGCCAACAATAGTTTAATTATTGTTAATAGCAGTCCGTTGACTGTGCTGACGGGTCATTGGCTATGCATCTTTCAAACAATGAAGACGATTGAATTTTTTGATCCTCTTTGTCTACCCTATACATTTTACACACCCCACATCAGTCACTATATTGAGAGCAGTGGGAAAACTATTATTCAAAATCGGAAGAGAGTGCAGGATCTAACGACTAAAAGCTGTGGCTTCCATGCACTACTATATTTTGTGTTCCGATGTCGCGGCTATACTTACGAGCAGTTTCTCCACATTTATGGTGACAATCCACTAAAAAATGTTTGTGAATTTGTTTATTAATAAAATGCATATATATACAACAATGTCTTTAAATCTTCACTTTAGATTTCTTCTTCTTCGGTGTATAGGCAACTGTTGTGAACCACTAATGCTGGTAAACCATTTGGATTCACTGTATATTGATCTTGATTGACTACAAAGTCAGGGTCACATTTTCTGCAGTACAATGTAACTTCACTCTTGTCATATCTCTTTGTATAGTCAATGATACTATTTGCATTCATATTATGAAATTCACGAGTTTCAATCTGTTTATTTGAAGCAATATCACATAGAGTGTTTTCAAATGGTGAATCACACTCGGTAACTGCAAAATAAAAATCACTTGGTTTATAGTCATAATAGACAGTGTCGTCACAACGATGACGTAGAAACCAAATTGTATTGTTACCCCAACAGTTGAATCGTAGACCTGATTCCTCCTCCCAGAATCATTTAAATCCACGACGATACCAATCTCGTAGAAATAAACTAAAATCACGTTTGGAATTCTTTCCAATCATAGCGGGGTAAGTATTCTCCCTCTGATCACATTTATCATAGTGACAATTGGAGCACAGGTTTCCTCTAGGGTGAGAGTCACACACCTCTTCAAGACATGAATTACATCCTTTAATCTGTACTGCATAGCCTCTATGTAATTTACAAGGATTACATAATTTGCACTTTTCACTATAGTCATCAATAATTGTACAATTCTCACATTGAGTCCAACTGCCAAGAGTGTACATGCATAATGGACATGTATAGAACATTTTTTGGTTTCCAATGTCATTTGACTCTCTCACAGCTGAAACGAAACTGATCATCCCAGGCGACGGATAAATTGAAGATGGAGGAATGAGAGAGGAGTAGCTCCGTGACGTCATCTCTTTAAAAGGAGGAGCCATCTACATTGAATCCATTGGCAATGTTTTCTAAAGTATATCCACAATATTATTCTGCATTGTTCCAATTAATATATCAATAAATTGAGTATAAGCACTTGAGTCACATCTTAAAAGTTTCATACAATAGTCCAATGGGGGAGAATCAGTCCTCATTATATTGTCAAGTGTTCCCCGAGAGGATATCCTGCGTTGAAGAGATAACTCGAGAAAATCGTCATCCAAAATCAAATGTTTTTCCATAAACACTAGATTTGATCTAATTCTCTCTTTCTCAAATTTATTCATTTTTCAATCCTTTCACTCTGACTGCTGACTCTAGACTGACCATGAGTCGTTAGCCCTAGCATTCTAACCTGGACGAACAATAACAACAACAACAAATAAATCGGCCTTGAAACATCCATCAAAGTGAGAAAAATCCTGTTTTTCCATTCTAAGTGAGAAAAACCATAAAACATCCATAAATTGCAGTTGACATCCATGAAAAACAACAAATAAATTGACCGACACTCATAACCATCCAATAAACATCCATAAAAATGAAAAAAATCCTGTTTTTTCATCCTCACTGACAAAAACCATAAAAACAGACATAAATCGATGTTGACATCCATGAAAAACAACAAAGAAATTGACCGACACTCATAACCATCCAAGAAACCCATAAAATTGAGAAAAATCCTGTTTTGCAAGTGAGAAAAATCCTGTTTTTTCGTTCTCATTGAGAAAAACCATAAATTATGTACTATCAACGTTAGACTTAATTGTAGATGGCAGCAAGGTGTTCGTACGGGGCTGGTATCCCCCTTTCTACTGGCATAACTTTCCACCCTGGCCCAGAGGGCTTGGAGGAAGGGGGGTGTCACCCTCAAAAACCTAATTTCCAGAACTTTCTGCAACGTTGAACAAAATGACTATCTGGAAATTTTGATTGGATGTGTTTGGGGGAAGGGTGGGCGTCAGAGGGGGGTTAGTTACCCTCCAATCACTTTCAACTCTTAAAAAGGGCACTAGCCCTCTCAATTTACAATTGAGTGAACCTCTTTTGAAGTTTTTACAACTCTATCTATGAGCCCCTTTTGAAATTTCTACAACAGCTTTCTATATAAACCTTATATTCCCCCAGGGCATAACTTACAACCCTTGCACTGAGGGCTCTGATGGGGTTATCATCCTAAAAGACCCAATTTACAGAACTTTCGACTACGTTGAACAAAATGGAAATCTAAAAATTTTGACTGAATGTGTTTGGGAAAATGATGGGCGTGAGGGGGGGGGGTAGTTGCCCTTTAATCACTTTAGAATATTAAAAGGGCAGTAGCCCTTTCAATTTCCAATTGAATGAGCCCTTTTTGAAATTTTTACAACATCGCTTTCTATAAAAACTTATGACCCTTGCCCTGAGGGCTGTGGGGGTGGAAGGGTTGTCATCCTTAAAGACCTAATTTCCAAAACTTTCAACTACGCTGAATGATGGGCGTGGGGGGCTAGTTGGCCTCCAATCACTTTTGACCATTAAAAAGGGCACTAGCCACTCCAATTTCCAATCGAATGAGCCTGTTTTGAAGTTTCTACAACAACTCCTTCAATACGAAGTGCCCTGGTCTAAGACCAAGAAAAAAAAAATAAATAATACATTGTGCCAACATCGCTCTTTACTTAGGCAGCGCTATTGCGCTGCCTATGATTAGGTAGTTTTTTTTCAAAACATGTTTTTAACTTTTGGATATTATGGGCTGTGGTTCACTCTTTATTATCAGCCTTGCAGCTACTTCTACAACCATGATTAAAAGCCAGGTGATTAATATTAATCGTAAAATAATTTCAATTTATATTCCAAATAGTTTGTATTTTACAGATTTTTTTTTCTCAAGAAATATAGTCGTCTTATTCTTACTACCGGTTCTAACTAAAAGATATGACAAATCAAAAAGGTATAACCCTCTCATGGTTATCAACTTTTTGGTCCATGAATGAGTGCCCAGAGCATCTAAAAAATGTGTCATTTTTAACTACAATTTTCATTTAAAAAAATATTCATTTCTTAGGATTTTTAGGGCAAGAAGACAGGATTCTTTTTATCCAGTCTGCAATCCTTTTAAGTTCAAAGTAATAAGATAATACCGTACAGATTGTTTAACCATTTCAGACATTTTGTATCTACAGTGGCGTCATTTGGGGGGGGGGGGGGGGAGCAAGGGTGGGGGGGGGCAGTTGCCTGCAAATGTTTTGGAGAAATAATTCAAAAATATCCCAAAGTGCACTTTTCGGCTGCCATGTTGCACTTTATAATTGCATCGTTAAATCAGATTTATAAAGAGCAATTACATATAAAACTCGGTTCAATAGTGAAAACAAAATTAGCTCTTTATGATGTCCATGCGTCTGGTCCTTTACATTCCAAAAAGGTCACCCAAATAGAAGGGTGTAGCCCAACTCATATGGACGAATTTTGTGTCTTTTTCAATGTTTTACTGTACTTTTAGTTGAAAAAACTAATTTTTTTTAATTTTAATTTATAATTGTTAATCAGATCATGTCGGAAAATCCGGCTCCCTCTAGGTGGTTTCAGGCACCATCCCCTCAAAGAATTGGGACAGAAAGCCAACACAGAAAGTATAATTGGGACAGAAAGTATAGATTAATTAAAAGTATACATATACTAAAATATACGTATACTATATACTAAACTATATACGTATATTATATATTAAATTATATAAAAGTATACATAATAATTTTTTCATAATAAAAACTTGTTTTTAAATTTAATTTCTAATCCTTCTTAAATAATACCGAGAAATCTGGCTCTCCTCCATCAAAATTCCTTCCCCCGCGGAAAAATTCCACCGTAGAAAGCTCTTTTCACGTAATCCCCCTCCCCCTCCATGATAATTCTCCCAAGACAATTCCATTCTAGCTGAAAATTCCACCCAGAAACTTTCTTGCGGACGATCTCAGGTAAAAATGTTTCTTGCGCATTTTCATATGAAAAAGACTTTAGTTTCTGATTGTTTTTAAAATCATGCCGTTAATCCTCTCGGTGAAAAGTTTCCCCACGAAAAGCCAGCAAAAGGGTATTGACCAGAAAAGGTTTATTTTGGGGGAGGGTTACAAAAATAACTTTTAAAAACACAATATAAAATGTGAAATTGATATCTACTCCCTTATGATTTCTGGGAATATTTCTGGTCTACGCCGTTATTATGAAAGTAAAGAATAATACTAAACCCCAAAATGAGCAGAATTTATTCCGTACAGGAGGGGGATTGTCCCTTCCCTATCCACACCTCCACCACAAGGTCACAGAAACCTCGGAATGTGCTCATTAGATCAGAAACTGAGAGTTCCTTTTTTTTAAGTCCGAAGGAATTGGAGATCAACCAGCTATCCCTTCCCTATCCACACCTCCACCACATGGTCACAGAAACTTCGGAAGGTGCTCATTAGATCAGAAACTGAGAGTTCCTTTTTTTTAAGTCCAAAGGAATTGGAGATCAACCAGCTAAGTAAGGGTGATATTTTTTTGGGGCGGGGGGTTATTTACTTTTTTCTGGGTATATGGTACATTTTCCTTGGGGGGTTGTTTTTCGTGGAGTATATTTTCCAGGGGGGGGGGGTAAACGCTTGCCACCAAAAATTGACAAACAAAGGTAAAAAAAAACACGCTAATATCTTTAGACGTGTCAAACGAGGCATGTTCAATGCCGATAAAAACAAGAAAAGAACAGAAACGTCCAATAATAAGAAAAAAAGGATCGTAACAAATCAAGCCAAGAAGAGAAGGTGAAAATCAGAATTGTTCGTCATTAAAATTAAAGTAATTTAAATCTAACCTGTATTAAGCTGGACTCTTATTACCTGGATGGGGTTGGAGTAGCTTTAATAAATTTTGTTTGCTTTTTTTGTGCAAGGGGGAAGGCAATTGTTTTTGGTTTTTCTTTTTTTTAAAAAATTGTTTCTAGTTTTCTTATATATTCTTGCACTGTTCTTGTTGTTCCATTCTTGTGGTTTCGTATCGCTTTTGGTTTTATTCTTTTGTTGTAACAATAAAAATGAATAAATAAATCTTAAAACGAGTACAGTTTAAATTGAATGCGCAAATCAAGCTTAGAACGAACAAAAATATTTTACTATTGAAGCATAAATGAAACCCAAAACGAACAGAAATTAAATAAACAATTATAGCAAACAAACCTAAAACCTGTACTAACATAAATGAATAAATAAATCTTAAACAAATATAGTTTTAATTAAATATGCGAATCAAGATTAAAACGAACAAAAATTGCTTCAAAGAAGAGTATGGGTATTGCCTCCTTCCCTAACTGTAAAAGTCTAAAACCTACTATGTCATTGGCGTTTTACTGAAAATGAATTATATAATAAATATTTTCTTACGTACTTATTACAACACTGAAAATAAAACTACTGTAAAATTCAATTTTTAACTGATAAGCTTTTCAGCAGCTGATATCATTATATATCAAATATTTAGTTTAATCGTATTTCTTCCCAAGACCGTTCACGACAAATTTAGTGTCACTACAAACAAGAGTTTAGCTGTTGCCTCCTTTCCTAACTGTAAAAGCCTAAAGCCTACTGAAAGCGAATTGTATTACAAGTATATTCTCTTTTCCAGGTATTACAGCATTGAAAATGAAAATTACACTTTTCAAATATTTCTTATTCAATTTTATTTATTATAGAAAGAATTTTATTTATTTAATTAGAAATAAACCTTTAGCCTTCTTATAGTGTATTAAACGCTAAATCCATATGAAATGCGTTCAATTCCTTGTGGTAATGAAATGTTTCTCCTTGTACTACAAATATAGCATTCAGATGCCTACTGGTACAGAAATTTTAGCCCACTAAATTTCAGGTTCCTTCTGGGTTTTTAGCCTGTTGATAAAATGGGTTCAGACTATAACTGATATCTTTATCACCATTTCATGAAAATAAAAGTAATTAGCAATAAAAATAAAATATTGCGATGATTTATACCCCTTTCAGTTGTTTCACGAACTCCAAGACATGAAGAAAATTATTCAGCACCGACAATTTCCTTATAAATCTTTTAGAACTAATTGTGCAATTAGAAAATCAAGGGGTCTTAGCAAACGCAAGAGATGTCTATAAAATAATATTAGTGGTTACAGTGTCGGTGGCCGGTAATGAGAGGTCGTTTATCTTAAATCTTCTAAAGCCAGGAGTTGTGCATGGAGCATCTACGAAACCCCACCCGACATCACTTAGCATAGCTGCAGTCCTGACGTCTTCCCACTGTGGTTGAAGAGACATCCTTCTAATCAGATTTTGTTCGTACTGCCGTTGCAAGGTGTGTTTTGGATGCCCTTTTTTGCGCCTGTCTTCAGGGCACCACTCATGAAATGTACATGGGAGTTGATATTCTGGCATACAAAGGACATGGCCAAGGTACGTCCATCTCTTATCTTTCCAAAAGCTAAGACGCATTTGTCCATTTAGTTTCTAGCATTCACTTGCATATAGATGAATGCACATCATTAGCTATTAATTAAATGGAGTTTAAAGTGTATAGAATATTAACTACTGTGCCATATCGGTTTCAACTTATTAAAGGCATACTTAGCTTGTCCAATCCTCCTCTTGATTTCGTTGGTTACTTCACCATAATAATCAACTCAGCTCCTGAGGTGCTTAAATTCATTGACCGGATCAATTACTTTATCTTTGCATTTCAGTGTCAATAGAGAGTCAAATGCAGCGTTGCCAACACGGTGCAATTGTACAGTTTTCGGTACAATTTAGAGGTCCTGGTACAATTCGGTACATTTGAAATTTGTTTGGTACAATCCAAATTTTAACATCGTTCACATCTCGTGAACGATGTTATTGGTTAAGTTGATTTCGAAGATCTGTGCAAAATCATCAAGAAGCAGACACTCTCGATGATAGTTGATGAAAGTACAGACTTGAGTTACAAAAAGAGCCTGGTTATAGTTGTTCGCCATCCTGATCTGAATGATGGTGATCGAGAAGACAGTTTTCCTATAAGAGACTCCTTGTTGTGACTTATAGAAGTTCAGCAATGTACAGCCAAAAATATATACCGGGCCATAGCTAAACTGCTTTTTTTAAAAATTGGAGCGCGAAAGACAAACCTAATAAGATATGCCGCAGTTGGGCTACAAGAAGAAACAGCAGAAAATGACCAACTAGCACAAATGTTTGTCTTTTTTTTCTGAATGTTACAGTTTTATTACCTTTATACGGTTTGACCTGATTTCTTGTGCAATAAGATCGAAATACTTCGGTTTAATTAATTTAGTTCTGATTAGTGGAATCAACCAAGAACTTTGGCCGGATGACCATTGAATTACGTGGTCAACGCGTAACTCGCCGATGGGTAGCCTGGTCCGTGGACCCATGGGAATTTGTTGTGTTAGCCACTTCAATGGTGTGACTGCTGCTATGTTTTATTTGTAGCTTCTGGCACTCGTTACTCATCCTATAGGTGTATTATAAGTTGCTGACTCTGCGATATTGGCCTTCTTGCTTCATCCATCATTCGCCTTAATGTTCAAAGTTTCGAGAGAAAGTATTAACCCCATCAATCAGATTCGAGAACGCTTTCAGAAAATTTTACTGAAATCTTTTTCTTAAATGCTTTTAGCGGTTTGGGTTTGCTATTTTGTTAAGCTGAGAAAGTCTATAGATGCATTCTTCAAATTTCAAGCTGTAAGGTAGCTACTGTCTCGGGTTTATTTTTCCTGCTCTTGCCATAGAAGTTTTTCTCAGTTTTCAGCGAAATCAATGAAACATAAGTACCGGCGAGCGTCGCAAAAGTCCCCCGAGTGTCGAATTTTAACCAACAGTTAAGATTGCCCCAAATAATATTTTGTGGTAGAAAATTGGTCAGAAAAATGGTACAATTTATCTCAAAGCGTTGGCAACGGTGGTCAGATGTAGCCACACTCTTGGTACTACGGAGATTCACTGAAAGTCCCAATATTTTGGCCTTTTCATCTATGGTGTCAAGTAGCAGCTGCAATTGCTTTTTCACTTCTCCGAGAAAAACAATGTCGTCAGCAATGTCCAGGTCAGAGATTTGTTTGCTGCAAAACTTTACTCCAGAGACTGAAGACTGCCTTAGACATTAGTCTGTAACAACAACAAACAAGAGTGGGGATAAGATCCATCAATGTTTTACATCAGACATAATCTGGCAGTAAGGCATATCCCTATTTTCAGGGGTCACACAACATTCAGTTTTTCACAAAGTGCGATTTCCATTTTGACTAGTTTATCAGGCAATCCGTAGTGCTTCAAAATCATCCATAAAATATTTTTATCAACAGAA
The DNA here is from genome assembly GCF_049724085.1 of Artemia sp. Qi Xiang Cuo. NCBI lineage: Eukaryota > Metazoa > Arthropoda > Branchiopoda > Anostraca > Artemiidae > Artemia > Artemia sp. Qi Xiang Cuo. The sequence continues at coordinate 3,089,350 of NC_142812.1, forward strand.
TTGAACGCCTCTTCAAAATCAATGAAGCATGTCATTTTTTTCGTCCCATTCCCTGGACTCTCCAACCATTAGTCAAAGAATGAAAACAATATCAGAGCAAGACCTACCAGGCTGAAAGTGGATGCCCCTCCCGTTGTCAGAGATCACCTCGTAGCCCTTCTTGAAGAGTTTGACCAGTATTCCCCTCGTCCAATCGTTTGGATTCTGTTCATTATTATTAGGTATATGAAGTGGATTACCCCTCTCCTCAACAGCTCGCTCTTTACGCTCAAGTTTTTAAGTACTTTTAAAAGAACTTCTTATTGTTCTAGTTAAACGGCCCCTGTGTTTCAGGAGTCGTTCTTAAAGAATTGGGACAAAATGCAAACTTTAGCGTAAAGAGCGAGGTGATGAGGAGGGGTCAACCCAATTCATATACGGAATAGTTTCAGTTCGTTTTAAGTCTTAATGCTGCTCCTTATATTCAGTTGAAAAAACTTTTTTTTATATTTAATTTCAGATCACTTTTTAAATAATGCCAGGAAATATGGCTGCGCCTCGACGGAGAAATACCCCTCCTCAAGGAATTATCCTCTAGACAATTCAATCCCAGGGAAAATATACCCAGGACAAAAACCCTTAACATCTCCACGCGTAAAACTGAGACGGAAAAGAGAAAGCAAGGCATAAGAGAAATTGTTTATAGGAATAATGGCAAACTATCCCATTATAAAATTTCCCCTGAAAAGTTCACCCACTGGAAACTTCCCCGTGGAAAACTCTCCAGCAGAAAATTTACCTCCCCCTCCCCCACGACCCGAAAATGTATGTATACTTCCCAATAACAAATACCATGTATAAACAATAGGTGAATTTTATAACTTAAGGACCTTTCCCATGGGGCTGGGAGGAGGGGGAGGGTCATGTTAAATTCAAAGGCATAGTTATTATGCCTTTCAACTATAATCAACAAAATGGCTATCTCAAAATTTTGATCAGACAATTTTTGGAAAAAAAGCAGGAGGGGAGAGGGCCTAGTTGCCTTTGAATCTTTTTGGTCACTTAATAAGGGCATTAGAACTTTTAATTTCTATTCGAATAAGCCCTATCTGTTCTAATCGAGCAACTTAGGACAGGTTTACAGTTTAAAATAATAGTTTAGGTTTATATGGGCACTAGAACTTTTAATTTATATTCGAATGAACCCTATCTGTTCTAGTCAATTAACTTACGACAGTTTTACAATTCAAAATCATAGTTTAGGTTTGTAATTAAGTTCATATTACCAATTTGCTGGAATAATTTGCGAGGTGCTGGAACATTTTTGTATCTTTTTGATTCAGAAGCCTCAGAATCTAATGAATCAAAGAAAATTGTTTAGCTTTGGCACTTTACGTAATAATATGGATTGAACTGCTTCATTGTCCTTTACCAATTCTCTCTTTTGTGCACCCTATACATTTTTTTTAGATCTTCACATTCAAATGAAAATTAACTTTGTGAAAAAAAATTAATTCACCAATCCCCAGACTAGTCACAACGGTACAAATTTACAAAACACACCATTTTTGTTGCCAGTAATGTCAATATGCCACTTTTAACAAATATCTTTACTTATTTCTTGAGTTGGCCATAGCAGTGAATGACCCAGACAGAGATCACCCTACAAAAGGGATTCTTAGGGTTTAATCTGCTACTATCTTGACCCTCTTTTGCCAATTCCAAAGTAACCCCAAAATAAAGAACCATTTATTTTATTTTCTTAAAGTTTTATTTTCTTAAAGTGTAACTTATTTGTTGTGTAACTTTTGCCTGAATTTTCCCCATCTATTATTACTCTTCATGCAATCTTGTTAAAAATGGAAATTAATTTCATTTACTCAAGTCGAAGCTTGTGGCTTTGATGACCCCTTTTGTCAATTAGAAGCATGAGCCAGCTAGTCTTATCAGGAATCAGTCCTCTATAGAGTTGTTCCTTACCACGAATTAATTTAAAAAAACTTTTCCCACCAAATAAGTTTTTCAAAGAAAAGTAAAGAACTTAATTAAACAAAAAATGAGCAAAAATAGAATCAAATAATCTACCAAGCGTGAAACTACCACAAATCAGCATCGATAAATAAATGAAACCCAAAACGAACTGAAATTACAATAATTAACCGCGTCAAACTCAAAACGAGCAGAAATTAACATAAGTTGGGCGCAAAACCCCTATGCCTTCCCAAGGCCAGAACAAAATTTGCACTTTACTGAAAAATATAAATGTTTTTACTTTTATAACTTTAATAAATCAAATAATATTAACATTTTGATTACTAAATATCAATATATGTATATTAAACTGACAATGCACATTCATTTGTATTTTTTCAGTAAAGTGCAAATCTTGTTCTGGCCTTGGGAAAGCATTTTATTTTATGATTTTATTTTTGCTCATTTTTTGTTTAATGGAGTTCTTTACTTTTCTTTGAAAAACTTATTTTGTGGAAAAAGTTTTTTGAATTAATTTCTGTTCGTTTTATATTGACATAGTCTTTTAAGGGAAAAGAAAATAATACTTTAAATCTTTTCGTTTTTTAAGACTTTATAGTTTGGCCTGCTATTTGCATACTGGAGAATAATTTTCAGCAATTTTTAGCAACATACACCCTTTTAAAAATCTGGACACAAATAGTTCTGTTTAATTTAGTTTCAGACCTCCTCTAGTTGACCTGAAATGGAAAACTTGATGCCATTCGCAAGAAAATCTGTTTACTTTCTTTGATAGCTTAGATACACCTACGATATTTTGATTTGGTTAAATTTTAAAAGCAGAAATGGAAGGGTTGGAAGGGGGATTAGTTGCCCTCAAATCACTTTCGACTATTAAAAAGGGTATCAGCCCTTTCTACTTTGACACGAAGTGCCCTGGTCTAAACAACAACAACAATAAAAAATATTAAATTATACCCACTTCGATCTTTACTATAATTTAAAAAAAAAAAACAAGTGAATGTGAATTGTCAGTTAAATAAAAAAAAACAAATGAATGTGAATTGTCAGTTTAATATACATATACTGATATTTAGTAATCAAAATGTTAATATTATTTGATTTATTAAAGCTATGAAAGTAAAAACATTTATATTTTTACAGTAAAAAGTGCAAATTATGTTCTGGTCTTGGGAAGGCATAGGGGTTTTGAGCCCTACTCATGTTAATTTCTGCTCGTTTTGAGTTTGACTCGGTTAGTTATTGTAATTTCTGTTCGTTTTAGGTTTCATTTATTTATCGATGCTGATTTGTGGTAGTTTCACGCTTGGTAGATTATTTTATTGTTTGCTCATTTTTGGTTTAATGGAGTTCTTTACTTTTTTTTGAAAAACTTATTTTGTGGAAAAAGTTTTTGTAATTAATTACAAGAAAGAGGACATTCTAAATACAGTATTGCATAATTATGAATCCCATGTTGGTCTGAAGGTAAACATCTCATTAGGTTTATGTAAAAGTCGCCAAGAACCATGAATGGAATACGGAGATGTGAGAGGTAAACTAGCATATTTTTCAATCTACTTATGAAATTTACCTTACTAGAAGAGGGGGGACGATATATCACTACAATTAAGAGTTTTCCTTTATTAGGTAAAAAACATTCAACTACACAAAATTCAAAAATTATTTCAATATTAAACTATAAAAAATCATCTCTCATTCGCGTAAGAATATAATTTTTAATTAAAACCGCTAGGCCAACCTGTTTCTGCTGGGATCTATTTCTATGAAAAAATTGGTAATATTTTACACCAATTTTATTTGCATAAATTTCATCAATTAAAGTCTCACAAAGGCCTAAAATATCAGTACCCAAACCAAATAAAAACTTCTCCATCACACCCCGTCCGCTTACCCAACCCCAACAGTTCCAAAACGATATCCTCCTAGAACAAGAATTTTTTGTGTAATTTCATTAAAACATACTTATTTATTTGTGGAATATTAAAAGAATGTGAAATATCATTAATTTCATGAGCTAAATGAGCTTGAAACACCGAACTAAATAAGACTGACCTCCTTTCTAATTCTTTTAACCTAGATAACGGGATTACATTAAAATGACTATCCATCATCATAATTTAGTGTCACGAGAAAAGATAGCCTTCCAGCTCCCCCCTCCCCTAAGAAACGAAAAACATTAAAAATCACACTGAATGGGCTTTTTCTCATGGGAAACAACATAAAACTCTGCTGTAAGCCATAATATAATAAATAACACCTAGATATTGATAAAAAAAGGAATTTTTTCCCCTTCTTAGCATACGAATGTTAGATAGTTACACACCAAAAATCAAACAAAACAAGAAAAACAAAAACTAAAGTCACTTCTCAACCAAACCACAGAATCAATATTCACAATAGTCAACCGGTCACAACTTGAACCAATCTAATTTCTTTTTGACGCCAAATTCATCGATGGAGCACAGCAGAGGGAGAACTACTGGTGGGATCCAGGCTTGTGAGCCTTTCTGTTTGAGCTCATTTTTCTTCTTTATAAGAGATGATCTAATTTCCCGGACTGATTTGTTGACATCATCTGTTAAGTAAACCTTTGAGAAAATATGGCAATTCTCAATCTTTATTTCTTTTCTGAAATCATGGTCTCTAATTTTTTTTATTCGCTTAGGGCAAAACCATATATTTGTCATTTGTATTTTTAAGTCTCAACTTGGTAAATTTATCATTATGTTCCATGATTTGAAAATCACATCGAACAAATAATTTCAGCAATAGTTCGGTAATTTTATCATGACTCTCTTTTTTACCAACACTTTAAATTCCATGCAATAATATTATTTCGCCGTTCAGCATTTTCTAGTATTAATGTTTTGTTTTAAAGTGACCCGAGTCTAGAATTCGCCTGCAACGAAATTTTTGATGCGTTTTTTAAAGTAAATAGTGACGAAGATTTCCCTATTGTTCTTCGTTCTTTTGTTGTTTGTTTTTTGAAGTCTTTTTTTGTACCCCCCCCCCCCCTGAACAAAAATCCTTTTTAACCCCTCCCCCCCCCACAAAAAAAAAGAATCGTGGATAAGGCCCTGGTATGTACATTTTAGGTTGGCATTTACAATTAAGGAGATACGTGACAATTTTCTTCTTCTTTTTGATCGTTAGATTAATGTAGAAATTGAAAGCTTTCAGCGACACTTAATGAAATTTTCGAGTTGGAAAATGATACAAATTCTATTTCTAAATCCACCCTCAAAGTTTTATTGTGGTTTTCAGAAGTATCACGGTAAAAAATCAGCCAAACGTGACCTCAGAGCAAATTTGTTCTTCTGCAGAAAGAATTTTTTCTCAGATATCCTTCCATCCATCATCATTTTTCACACGTTTTTGAATGGTATAGGTTGTGTTATTCTGCGTGCCATAGTTATGCCTCTACAACTCTGCAATTTTCCTATTGTAACAAATTTTGAAAATCTGAGAGCAATTTTGTCCCATGAGCCAAAATTGTCCTACTAGGTGGTTTTTGCATCAATATCATCAACAAAAGAACCAAAGAGTACATGGGCGTACGTAGCTTCTTGTCTAAGGGAGGGGGCAGCCAATTCTGTGATGAGGGAGGAGGGAGAATCTGAAGTTATATTGACAGTTCACAAAACCTTACATTGCCAGTAAGTTCTATCATATACCTATGAAATCTTTATTAATAAGTAATCACCATAAATCATCCATAAGCTTCAGCATGAATCTTCTTGGATTAGAGCCAAATCTTTCCAAGACATTATGGATAATTGCTTCTTGTTTGAATTTTACTCTGTCATTTCGGCTGTTTTTTCAACCATCTACCTTTTATCAACTGCTTTTTTTAGCCATCTACCTTATTTCAATTGCTTTTTCAACCTTCTGCTTTTTCAACCATGTGCTTTTTCAGCCACATCTAGCGTTAATTTGAAGCTCAAGGGGGGGGGCAGTAGCCACCCCTGCCCCCTCCTCTGTACGCCCATGAAAGAGTATTCTTCATTCGAAGATAAATTTTTGTGGAAAAGGATTCAGTTCTCATCTCGCCTGTCGTGTATTCAACAGGTTCAAATGCGAAGATTCCAACTTGAACTTTTTCTCCCTTATTAGTGCAAAACAAAGCAAAAGGCATAAATTAATTAACAAAATTAGCAAATTAGAATGTTACACTGAAGTTGACAAGTTGTTTTAATTGTATCAGATGTTAAGGAAGTGTTTAAACCCAAGCTTTTCATATCTTATTCACAATAATTATGTCATACTTTTTTCCAACAAATGATTATTTTTTTTTTTTTGCACCAGAGAGTGCCAGACAAATTATAGTTTAGGTTTATAAGGGCACTAGAACTTTTAATTTATGTTCGAATGAACCCTACCTGTTCTAATCAAGCAACTTAGGACAATTTTACAGTTTAAATTACAGTTTAGGTTTATAAGGGCACTAGAACTTTTAATTTATGTTCGAAGGAACCCTACCTGTTCTAATCAAGCAACTTAGGACAATTTTACAGTTTAAATTACAGTTTATGTTTATAAGGGCACTAAGACTTTTAATTTACATTCGAAGGAACCCTTTCTGTTCTAATCGAGCAACTTAGGACAGGTTTACAGTTTAAAATTATAGTTTATGTTTATAAGGGCACTAAAACTTTTAATTTACATTCGAATGAACCCTATCTGTTCTAGTCAATTAACTTACGACAGTTTTACAATTCAAAATCATAGTTTAGGTTTGTAATTAAGTTTTATAATTAAGTTCATATTACCAATTTGCTGGAATAATTTGCGAGGTGCTGGAACATTTTTGTATCTTTTTGATTCAGAAGCCTCAGAATCTAATGAATCAAAGAAAATTGTTTAGCTTTGGCACTTTACGTAATAATATGGATTGAACTGCTTCATTGTCCTTTACCAATTCTCTCTTTTTTGCACCCTATACATTTTTTTTAGATCTTCACATTAAATGAAAATTAACTTTGTGAAAAAAAATTAATTCACCAATCCCCAGACTAGTCACAACGGTTTACTTATTTCTTGAGTTGGCCATAGCAGTGAATGACCCAGACAGAGATCACCCTACAAAAGGGATCCTTAGGGTTTAATCTCCTACTATCTTGACCCTCTTTTGCCAATTCCAAACTAACCCCAAAATAAAGAACCATTTATTTTATTTTCTTAAAGTTTTATTTTCTTAAAGTGTAACTTATTTGTTGTGTAACTTTTGCCTGAATTTTCCCCATCTATTATTACTCTTCATGCAATCTTGTTAAAAATGGAAATAAGTTTCATTTACTCAAGTCGAAGCTTGTGGCTTTGATGACCCCTTTTGCCAATTAGAAGCATGAGCCAGCTAGTTTTATCAGGAATCAGCTCTCTATAGAGTTGTTCCTTACCACGAATTAATTTAAAAACACTTTTCCAACCAAATAAGTTTTTCAAAGAAAAGTAAAGAACTCCATTAAACAAAAAATGAGCAAAAATAAAATCAAATAATCTACCAAGCGTGAAACTACCACAAATCAGCATCGATAAATAAATAAAACCCAAAACGAACAGAAATTAAAATAATTAACCGAGTCAAACTCAAAACGAGCAGAAATTAACATAAGTTGCGTGCAAAACCCCTATATCATCCCAAAACCAGAACATAATTTTCACTTTACTGAAAAAATATAAATTTTTTTAGTTTTATAACTTTAATAAATCAAATAATATTGAGGTTTTGATTACTAAATATCAATATGTTTATACTAAACTGGCAATGCACGTTCATTTGTATTTTTTCAGTAAAGTGCAGATCTCGCTCTGGCCTTGGGAAAGCATTTTATTTTATGATTTTATTTTGGCTCATTTTTGGTTTAATGGCGTTCTTAACTTTTCTTTGAAAAACTTATATTGTGGAAAAAGTTTTTTTAATTAATTTCTGTTCGTTTTATATTGACATAGTCTTTTCAGGGAAAAGGAAATAATACTTTAAATCTTTTCGTTTTTTAAAACTTTATAGTTTGGCCTGCTATTTTTATACTGGAGAAAAATTTTCAGCAATTTTTAGCAACATACACCCTTTTAAAAATCTGGACACAAATAGTACTGTTTAATTTAGTTTCATACCTCCTCTAGTTGACCTGAAATGCAAAACTTGATGCCATTTGCAAAAAAATCTGTTTACTTTCTTTGATAGCTTGTACACACTTACGATATTTTGATTTGGTTAAATTTTAAGAACAGAAATGGAAGGGTTGGCGTGGGAGGATGGGAGTGGAAGGGGGATTGGTTGCCCTCAAATCACTTTCGACTATTAAAAAGGGCATCAGCCATTTCTATTTTCAGTCAAATGAGCCCTTTTCGAAGTTCCCACGACAAGTCCTTCGATAAGAAGTGCCCTGGTCTAAACAACAACAACAACAAAAAATAATGCATTATACCCACTTTGATCTTTACTAAAAAAAATGTCAAGCCTTCCAATCACTTTCGACTATTAAAAAGGGCACTAGGCCTTTCCATTTCCAATCGAATGACCCCTTTTGGAAACGACAACGCTTTCTATAAACACCTTATATGTTCCCAGGACATAAATTACAACCCTTACCCTAAGGTCTGTTAGGGTGGTTGTCATTCTCTAAGACCGAATTTCCAGAACCTTCAACTACGTTAATCAAAATGGCTATCTCAAACTTTTGATTGGATGTGTTTGGGGGAACTGGTGGGCGTGAGAGGGGCGGTTGTCGCTCTCCAATCACTTTCAACTATTAAAGATGACCCTAGCCCTTTCAATTTCCAATCAAATGAGCCCTTTTGAAGTTTCTATGACAAAACTTTCACTAAAAATCTTATATGCCCCCAGGGCATATCTTACAACCCTTGCCCTGAGTGCTGGGGGGAGGGGGTGTCACTCTCAAAGACCCAATTTCTAGAACTTTCTACTACGTTGAACAAAATGGCTATCTGAAAATTTGATTGAATGTGTTTAGGGGAATCGTGGGCTTAAGAGGAGAGTTAATTACCCTCCAATCACTTTCGACTATTACAAAGGGCACTAGCCCTCTCAATTTAAATTGAATGAGCCCCTTTTGAAGTTTTACGACAACTCTATCTATAAAAACCTTATATACCCCCAGGGCAGAACTTACAACCTTTGCCCTTGGGGCTCTGGGGGGTTTGTCCTCCTTAAATACATAATTTCCAGAACTTCCAACTACGTTGGACAAAATGACTATCTCTAAACTTTGATTGAATATGTTTAGGGACATGGTGGTTGTAAGAGGGGGGTTAATTACTCTCCACTCACTTTCAACTATTAAAAAGGGCAATTTCAATTTCCAATCAAATAAGCCCTTTTTGAAATTACTATAACAACTTTCTATATAAGCTTTATTTGCCCCCAGGACATAACTTACAAACCTTGCACAGAGGACTCTAAGGGGTTTATCATCCTAAAAGACCTAGTTTCCAGAACTTTCAACAACGCTGAACAAAATGGATATTTCAAAATTTTTATTGAATGTGTCTGGGAAAATGGTGGGCGTGAGAGGGGCGTTAGTCAGTCTCCAATCACTTTCAACTATTGAAAAAGGCATTAGGCCTTTTAATTTTCAATTGAATGAGCCCTTTTGAAGTTTTTATGCTTTCAATAAAAACCTTATACGCCCCCAGGACATAACATACAACCCTTGCCCTGAGGGCTGTTGGGGGGAGGGGTTGTCATCCTTAAAGACCTAATATCCAAAACTTTCAACTACGTTGAATAAAATAGCTATCTAAAATATTGATTTGATGTTTTTGGAGAAAATATGGGCGTGAGAGGGGATTAGTTGCCCTCAAATCACTTTCGACTATTAAAAAGGGCACTGGCCCTTTGAATTTACAACTGAACGAGACCATTTTCGAGTTTCTACGACAGAGATTCAAATAAAAACCTTATACGCCACCAGGGCATAACTTTTAAACCTAGTCCTGAAGATGTGGGGGGAGTGTCCTATTCAAATACATAATTTCCTGAACTTTAAACTGCGTGGAACAAAATGGCTATCTAAAAATCTTTATTGGATGTGCTTGGGGAAATGGTGGGCCTGTAAGGGGTGTTAGTTACTTTCCAATCACTTTCTATTAATAAAAAGGGGGGGGATATATAGATATATATATATATATATATATATATATATATATATATATATATATATATATATATATATATATATATATATATATATATATATATATATATATATATATATATATATATATATATATATATATATATATATATATATATATATATATATATATATATATATATATATATATATATATATATATATATATATATATATATATATATATATATATATATATATATATATATATATATATATATATATATATATATATATATATATATATATATATATATATATATATATATATATATATATATATATATATATATATATATATATATATATATATATATATATATATATATATATATATATATATATATATATATATATATATATATATATATATATATATATATATATATATATATGTATATATATATATATATATATATATATATATATATATATATATATATATATATATATATATGTGTTTTTGGGTCTTTACTTCCTGACTTAGTTTTATAACATATTAATGCACTACTAGCCTATTTATATAATGCACTTTTCAAATAATAATTGATCAATCTAGACAGCACTTCAGATAATATTGGTGAGCTCTTCTATTATTTATTTTGACGGAATTATTTATATACACAATTTCTTCCCCGGATATTGGCTTTTAGTTTTAATATGGGTGCATCGTCTGGCAGTGCCGCCTTTGAGCCTGAGGATGTTAACATATTGGTAAGTCGATAATTTTCCCATAATTATGCATTGGATCCGAGAAATTTGAGTTCATATACAACGTTGTTTTGACCACTTTCAGGCGTATTCAAATGCATTAAATATACTAATAATTGGTTTGGGAGGTGCAGACCTTCCAGTGTGGCAGTTATATTACTCCTTCGCATATTTGGTCGAATGACTTTTCGGCACCATCCAGATAATGAAAACGGGTTATTTATTATTCTTACCACGGGAAAACTTAAGTTTATATGTAGTTGACAACAACATAGTTGCTCGCGCACAATTATATCAAAGCCGGGGAATATTTTGATTCCGTAATTTTCGTCTTTCTGAAATAAATTCAGGGTTATTTTCTTTACGTCTTTATAATCCCTCGGGGTATCTTGAAAAATAGCAGATCCCGTTGATGGGTTTATTGGGCTTAGGTATGTGTTATTTACACAATTGACGTTTAAGGCCCTAAGGAAGCTTTCTCCCTTTAGCGTATGTCCTCGGTCTATTAGAATGGAGAGAAATTTAATGGGCCAAATCGTAGTGAAGTTTTTATCATCCTGATCATATCAAATGTTGTTTACGATGTACTTGGATAATAGGGCTTATTTTGTCATTGGGATTCTTTGTATTAAAATTTGGAATGCTAGGTTGGTGCTTAGCCTGGTGTGTTTGATTGTTCTTGTCATTGTACGTGCACTAAAATTATAATGAACTAAGGTTGCTATTAATCTTAGGATTATTCTGTCTTCCAAGACTTTCCTTGGAGATTTTAAAAGGAAATGTAGTGTTGGGCAGTCAAGATTTTCCACTGTTTTGATAAGAACCCATTCTTTTAAGGAATCATTATTATTATTTATGCTATGGCTTTTCTTGAGTTTCCATGACGTTACATTTGCCAGGCTACAATTACTTAATTGTGGCTGGCTCGGGAATTTCATCATGTTCACCCCTTTTTTTGGATTTATTATTTTAGATTTTCAGTTAATATTAGCAAGGTACCATATAATCGCTTGTTTCGACGTTTCACTTAACCAGTGGTCGACGGCTACTCGCTTTCTGGTATCTGGAAATATTTTATTATATAATATTTAGCATTTAATAGGAACCGTTATTGGTTAAGATATTTGAGGTGAAAGGGAAAGGTTTGTATTTTTTTTTAATCTTTCATTTTTGTTCTTTGTACTCTTATGGACGTTTATTTTCCGTTGGTACACCTTATTATGTATTATGAATCAACTCTTTAGACTTGGGATTTGTCATGATCTGGGATGATCGCTTACAGCTATACACTCTTAGTTTAACAACAATTAAGTTGAGTTACAATATTTTGCGGAATAAAAAGTATTTTCGTAATAGCTGTATACCCTTCATTTAATAAGGTTTGCCTTAGGTTACCGTAGTTAAGGGATAGTAAATGATTATATAATAGCAATATATTTTAAGATTAATTATGTTAAGATTACCGTAGTTAAGGGATAGTAAATGATTATATAATAGCAATATATTTTAAGAATAATTATGTTAAGTTATAGTAGTTTAAGGCATAGTAATGATTACGTAATAGCTATGCACTTTCAATTTTAACAATGTTCATCATGAGTTATAGTTGTTTACTTGGCCTTTTTAATTTTATGGTATTTAATTTTTACTAATATTCTTGCATTCCTTTTCCGGTACAAGTTGTTCTTCGTAAAGGAATTGTTGTTACAAAATTAGACCCAAAGAATAAGGAACTCTGTGTCTACTTCCAGAACTCAACTCCCTCTCGACTGAAGCTTCTCTGCCCATCTCTTTCGCATATTCCTTTGAGCGGTTACTTTTGTTAGAGTAATTTTCCTAGTAGTAAAAGCAATGTAGGGTAATTCTTGCGGGTCACTTTTCAAAGAGAGTTGATTTTCTAATTAGAGTTCCCTGGGCAGACGGTAATGACCAATGGGATAAAACGCACCATAGGTCACGACGGTTGCACAACGGCTCCCCATGGTGTAGGGTCGTTTCATTTAACTGTAGTTTATAACTCTTTATTATTCAACAATCACGTCTCCTAACTGTATAGTTGTTCCTCATAGAAGGTCAGGGCGTAATGGGAATGGCAACGGAATAATGATACCATTTACTAATCCCATCAGCCATAGCTTTCCATGACTGAGGGTCCATCTGTTTAAAAGAAAATTTTGAACTGCAGTTGTAGTTCCTTGTTAACTGGTTCCTTGTCATGTAATCACGTCTCGTATTTGTATTGTTGTTTCTCAAAGGAAGATGAGGACTAAGTGTTAATGTAGTGAGACAACAGACACCACGCCAACCCTTGGCCACAACTTCCCGTGACTGGGGTCCATCCGTTTTCACAAATTTCAATTTAATTCCAATTGCTTTTTTGAATTAGTCATCTTGCATCGATTTCCAAGTATTTAATGAGGTTTTTACGGGTTATTTGCTTATTTATGTTTGTAGAAGAGTTTCACCGGATGTTTTAAGCCTTCACTATTTATCGAGAGAAAAAAAAATATTATTATTACCTCCTGGAATGGGAGAGGTATCCCTGCTTACTTTTAGCTAAAAGTGTCTCTTTACTTAGTTTTGAGTGGGTTCTCGAGCGTAAATCGTTAAAAAGAGAATTGGAGTACTTTTTCTACGTGAGAAATAATTAATATTTTTGTTCATTTGACCGTTCGTTTGACCATCTGGGATTTTGTGACGGAAGAGTTCTCTACCCCTGACAATATTATACGGTACTCATGCAAAAAAATTACCGATTAAGTGTGGTTTCGTCATATTTATCAACTTAAGTATAGTAAATGTTAGTGTTGAGCCTGGGGCGATCACAGTTGTAGTCGAAATTAGTATTGAGTCTTTTTTTGTAATTCGCGTGAGCCGTTGACTCTGCGTCTGCACTAGTATTGAGTAAATGCAAACGCAAAATCAACAGAAAAAACGGTATACTTCTGAAAGAGCTGGAATCAATTAATGGAGGAATCGACAATTAGTTTGAAAAAGTTAAAAAATTTCTTTCAGAAATAAATGTGGTCTTTCCATCCCTGTTTTCATGCCCAATATGAATACTTGGTGACTCCTTATATCCAACAATCTTTTAAGCATCCGTAGTTGTCGTGTATTCTGCCAACGTAACCAAATTTCCTCACAACAGAAGTTTGAAAATACAATCTTATCTTCTAAGACCCTAGAAAACTAAGGCCTTAATACTTATTACAAAGAAACAGTAAGCCATCAAACTGTAAAGCATTTTCATTTATTGTCATAGTTTAGTCAGCTTTACTTAAAAGGTTTCTTTTATATCATAACTTCCTGCTATTAAATTACCTATTATTTTATTTCCTCAGTCTTGCACTTGATTAATTTAAAGGGAGCTAATTTATCCTATATTGAAGGCTGTTTTTCCTTAATTGCCTATCTTGATGGCTATTTCTTAAGTTAGTTTGAATGAAAAGTTGCTCATTGACATTTATTCAAACAATACCGTTATAATGTTATTAAAGAATGGCTTTTAATAAGCAAAGATCATACACAGAATGATTCGCTGATTCGAGTTTAGTTCTTATCCTTTTATAGATGGGCAATCATCAAGATACTTTACTATCCCACGATACCAATGATAAGAGATAAACGATGATTTTTGGCTGTATGCCTAGTAGCTTCAAAAAAATAGGAATGAACTCTTTATTTTAGGCTATTTCAGAATTGCGCAAAAATTGGTGGAATACGAAGGCTAGTTAATAAAGAATAAATTTTCTAGTTCTAACGAATTAAACATTGCATCAATATTTAATGTGTCGGCTCATTCTGCTTACGTGGCAGAGATACTGCCACGTGGCAGAGGTACCTATATTCATACGCGATATTACCTAAACTTTTTGCTGTGCATGGGGTAAGGCATAAAAATTTATTTACCTTATATTATAATAACCATAAAGTTAGTTTACGTGGCTAGAGTTCTTATTTTGTTTAGCATGAGCTAGTCTTGTTTACACAAAACTTAGAATTGCCTTACTTTCCAATTATACTATTCTCTTCTTTTTTTGTAAACCATTCAATTAGTACTATGCTTCGACTCATTACAATTCTGAAAGGAATCCGTCTGATTTGCCTACTCTGGTTTCGTGGCAGAAAAGGTGCCACGCGACAAGGGGGTGGGATTCATATATTTGAGTACAATATCATCTTCATTACTTTTTTTGAGTTTATCGCGATAATTTGCAAGTTTGACGTTATCGGAGCGTTGAAATGGTCTTGAGGCAGACTCGTTCTGATTTTTGAATCGATTCAGTCCCTAAGGTACAAACTATTAGTTACCCTAAATATTATATATATTTTTACTAGCTGGGTATTTTACAGGGGTTTGTCTTAAAGAGAAATCTTGCGATATTTAGATTTCTCGAGATACTTTCCAATGCAGGGTATATTCAAACATGTTTTTGAATACAAGAGAAATCTTGATTTTAGCTGTTGGTTAAATGATATCAAAGACGGTCGTCTATTCATTTGACGTCCACTATAATTGTGATTTGCAAGAGTCTTATGTTAGCAACGAGAAATTTCTATAATTTACAGCTTCCCCCATTGCTCGATTGCATTAGAAACTACTTTTGGGCTACTCTTACTTTCTTGTAAATGTTAGTTTCATTTTTCTTAGCCTTAGTTCAATCTTATGTGTGCCTTAATGAATACATTTTGTTTCGGACTCTTAAATAGCATATATTTTGTGAAACTGAATTTTTATGGATGAAATACAGTTGATTACGCTACGCTCCTTCTTTGAGGGAATAGGATTTGGTAAGAATCGGGCGCTGCGATCAGCTTAAGAGGTTAGTAAAATTTATTAATTACCGTGGTTTTCAATTTTCTTGAATTAACGGTAATATTTTGGGGAATTGGCAATTTGTATTTTAACCCGTTATTTTGTAATTGTTTTCGGTTATCGGTCTGTGTACCTGTAGGCTTGTACTTGTTCAATGTTGACCTTCCCGCCTTGACAACACATGTTTAAGAACCCGTGTTTTTCTGCAAAATATACAGAATTTGGTACCTACTTCTGCTCCTTCTCACTCTAGAGGGCAGTGACTTTGGATGCTCCTTCTCACTCAAGAGGGCAATGACTTTTGATGATCTTTAATAATCTTTGTGTAATAGAATTGAAACTTTTGATTTTAATCTAAATGCTATAAAACCTATAGGCCACTTGGCTATTTCCTTATTTGAATTTTATTTACATTAAATCTTTACTTGTAAATCCATGGACAAAATTCTCTTCCAGTAAACTCTTCTTCATAGCTTTACCTATTTTATGACTTCCATGGCATAAAATAAAGTAATGAAATTATTCTATGACTTTTGATTACTAAAACTTAATTTTTAAAACAGCTATTAGAGTCAAGAAAGTGTTGCAATTATTTCTAATCAGAGACTGCTTTGGTAGAAGTATTGTTGCATTACTTTTCACAAATTTGAACATGCATAGCTTATAGTATAAGGCAAGAATTGAAAAAAAAGTCTACCAATAAATTTTCAGTGAAATGCAATTTCCAAATATAATAATCACTATGGTCATAAATGCATCCTAACCCCCCTACCCCCACCCCTAATGGGTACAAACACAGCTCTAGGCCATACATAAAAGTACTGATATTGAAAATATGATGCATTAGTAACAAAATTATGGAAACTGCATCAAAGAATTATGGAAAGCAGGTGCTCAGAATGCATCATTTAAAACACCTAACGTAACCAACTCTATCTGTTAAATATTTACTTACAATATATCTGCACAGTAGTTTATGACATTTAGGCTAAGCTGGTTATCTGAGAGTGCACACAGTCTGTCTCTAGGCTTGGGACTACCTTATTTTTACTGACCAGTCTGCATTGCATGGTGATTTTGCATCAGTATTGAGCTCAGATGCCAATAAATAGGCATCAGCCATGCTATCAATGTAGTTTGTGTTGACCCTCCAGCATTACGATCAAAGGCAGCAGCCCCCTTTACATATAGGATAATTTGTTCAAGTTTCATATCACTGTTTGTCCTTTCTGACTTAATATGAAATTGAATTTTTGTAATAAATGAAACTACATGCTCACTTGAGATTTTCTTCTTTAAGAAGACAGTCTTAATCTGCAATAGGAAGAAATAAATCATATACCAGCACCCTCACCCAAAAAGAGGATGGGCAACCACCTCCCCCCCCCCATGCTCCTTTTTGTTACTGAAAGACTATGATAAAAATTTTTACCTAGCCATTTGATTGAACATAGTTGGCAGGTCCAATAACTTACATTTGCAGATTATATGACCTCACTCCCTCCCAGAGCTGCTGGGTAAGGGATTGCTAGTATTGCGATTTGGATATCCTTGATGTATCCTATCGCTTTGTGGCCTTTTTGCTATTTGGAAATTCATTTAATTTTGTTGAGGGGAGATTCCTACAGAGAGGGCAGTTTTTTTGTGGGGGGGGAGAGCCGGGGATGTCCTGGCAGATTTGGAAAATGGTTATAAACTAAATAATAATAAAAAAAATTCTAATGAAATAAGGTACAACATCATAACTTAAGTCTAACAGGAATTACTCTGTATGTGAGGGATGCCCCTTCTTCAACCACTGCTAAAAAAACTTAAAAAAAAAACTATAAAATTTTAGCATACAGTACAAGGGGAGGCCCCCTTCACACATGGGATAATTTCTGGGTTTTTTAGTTTCAAATTTGTTTCTTACTTTTGGTTGGAAAAACTTGTTATTTTTTTGTCAAGCAGTTTGTGGTAACAAACTGTGAGTAAGGAGCCTTGTTCCTCAATAGTAACAAAAGCTCTAACAAACAGAGTTTTGGTTACAATAGATACATCAAAAGAACTAGATTCTGATGCTTATTCAAATTATGTAACAAACCTGAGAAAATTTTCCCTACTTTTGAAAAAGTGGGGGAAATGCTCTCAAAACATTAACTGACCTTAATGAATATCACACCATAAGATTCAGGATACCAGAAAACCCTACTATAGAGGTTTCAAACTCCTGTCTACAAAAATTTGAAATTTTGAAGTTTTTTGCAAGAAGAAAGATCATGGATGCGTTTTTATTTTTGTTTGTTTTCCCCAGAGGTGATCGTATCAAATCAGAAATTGCAAAAGGACAGGAGAGGGCTCATTTGAACAGAAATTAAAAGTTATAGTGTCCTCTTCAAGTGACCAAAAAACTGGAGGGTAGCTAGCCCAATTCCTAGGCTCATTTTTTCCTCAAAGTCACCCAATCGAAATTTTTGGATAGCCATTTCTTCAGCATAGTCAAAAAGGGTAATAAATATGTATTTAAAGATGACTTAACCCCCCACATCATGTGAGCATCTTTTCATGGGGGAAGGAAATTTTCCATGGAGGGGGAGCCAGATTTTCCAATATTATTAAAAAAATCAGAAATAAAATAAAAAAATAAGTTTTCAACTGAAAGTAAAGAACAACATTATAACTTAAAACAAGTAGGAATTATTATGTACATGAGTGGGGTTGCCCCCTCCTTATATAACATTTCCCATTTATTCTGCCAATCTGTCCCTCAACCCATGTACCTATTAATTGAATCAACTGTGACAAAATAAGAACTGTAAAAACATTTGGCAGGTGGCAGAATGCATTGGAAACATATAGAGTTGGCTATATATTTACTTATTAGGCAGGTTGGGCGAAATTATAGTATAGAGCTGCATGATTTTCCTCTGGGTATGTAGGCTCAGCAGGTCACTTGTGGTTGATGCTGTCCCTACTGTTTTTAGTTGGGTGGAAAAATATCCAAAGAAAGTCCCCTCTGAAAAGAAAAGAACCCAATAGTGAGTTTGAATTTGTCAAAGCTTAGAGGTTTGCCCCTTCTGTCTGTTTAAAGAAAGCGGATTCATAATTGAAGCTTTGTTCATTTCAATCTTAAGGTTGACCTATATTTGCGACACTTCATTAAATAGTTGTAAAAGGGTACTTTTATTTATTTGGTTGTCTTTTTCCTAAAAGATTTTTTAAAATCTCTAAATTGATATACATTTATTACAAATTACTTATTCGTACCTGAGGTCAATTTGCAAGTTTTGACCTACTTTGGAATCCATTTTCTTGAAATTACATTTAAATTCATTGAAGCTAGGAAACATAGACCTCCTGTCTGTTAAAAAAAAAATTGATGGACATAAGTAAGTTTTATTGCGCTAGAGTCCTAGGGCCATGGCAACTCAAAAAAAGAAAATTAGCTTTAAATTACTTGACATTACATAAGCATAACAGAAACAAAGAAAAACAAATCAAAAAATTTCACTTCTGTACTCAATTGCCAACCTGAGCAATTTTCCTAAATTTTAAATCTTGAAAAACCTTCAACCCTTATTACATTCAACAGCCGTCTCTTATGACCTACACTCTTATCCATACATCCACAATTCAGGAAAAAGTAAGGACCATCTTACTTGCATTTCTTCATTTCTAATCAATCATCATTTCTTCATTTCTTCATTTTCAATCAATATTAAGTGGACTAGAAAGAGCAACCACTGTTAATAGACCCAAAGAAATATTTAAGGTGATTAAAAATGTTTATTGCCTGAAAATTTGGCAAAACTAGAGAAAGTGCTCCTCAATAATTAATAGCTTAAAAATCTCTACTTTAAACACAGCAAAACACATTTGTTTTAAACGGAAAGTCAGAATGGCCTGAAAAATTATTTAATCCTAATCATGCTTTGAGACCTTTGGCTGATTGTCGAAATGCTTTTGAAAATCACTGAAGATAAAATGTTGTGTGCAAACTGAACACCAATATGTAAGTAAGTATGGTGTCACTAGACTTTTAAGGTCCAAACTGGTAGTACTGATCTCCATTTTGTGGCCCTTTAGCCAGGAAGTGCAATGGGAAGCTAAAGGCGAGTCATCCTATGCTTTTGTATGCCCTTCCTGCTTACCTTCCCCAGATTTCCCCAGGTACCCATTTAAAGCTGGGTCATCTATGGCTGAGCTTACAGAGTCACATCTCTGACCCATATTCCAAACCAAATAAACTGGCAATGCCATGAATTAAACCTGTGCCCCTTGGACAAAGGATTCTCAACCCAGAGCGCCAGTCACTTAGGCTGGAACACTAATGGGACCAGGGAAAAACAAATATTTGAAACAATATATTAATATAACAATATAAACATAAACAACAATATAACAATAAATAATATATTTTTTTAGACAAATTGATTTTAAGACATGTATCAACAAAACTCCAGCAGGGATATTATTTAATTAAGATACAAACAAGCACTGTGAATGCTTAGCTTTGTGATATTCTAGTCTTGAAATAATAAATAAATAAAAATTTTTATTTGTTCTCCAGCAGCTCGTTTGAGCAAAATCATTTGTGACAGAAATATACACATGGTTGGCTTATAATCTCTCTAAAATGCTTTAACACAAATGGAATTTAAAAACAATTATACTGATCAGCAAGAAGAATATTAACGTAACTCTATAAACTTGACATTTTTTAACACAAATTTATAGCATAGCAAATGCACAGCTTTAATGCTGTTCTATGTAATCTCTTAAAAAAACATTAAATTGCTTTAAAACAGAAGGGATTTTAAAAACAATAATACTGATCAGCAAGAAGAATATTAACAAAACTCTCCAAACTTGGCACTTTTTTAAGACAAATTTATAGCAAAGCAAATGCACAGTTTTAATGCTGTTCTATGTCATCTCTAAAAAACCATTAAATTGGATAAAATTTATTTGGATAAAAGATGCTTCGAAGACTTTTAGTCAAATCTGTGAAATGAGGGGCCAGGTATTCCTTCACAATTTACACATAATGTAAACAAATAGTAATTCATAATTTTCGTTTTAGAAAGAAGAAAGTTGATTTAAAGAAATATATATATATATATTTAACACAAAGCAAGTGACATCAATTAAATGAAAAAACACACAAACTCATGTAGAATAAATAATATCAGCCATATATTTAACCTATGGGGAGTACAACGTATTGCACAGCCAAGATAAGCGTTTCCTTTGCATAGAAGCAAAAAATTGCATCTTTTGAAAGAAGTATCATTTTAAATCACCATACAATTTTGCAATAGCTATGGGTAATGACTTACGTGCAAAGTATAGCTTACTAGCTGGGCATTGCCCACAAGTTGTCATTTTGAACTTTGTCAATTGTTCATTTTAAGTGAGTTCTAATAAATTCATTGTTTATTATGATTTTCTTGTTTGTATTGTCAGATGTCAGACAAGCCTCTCGTGAACTCTGGGAAACACTCTCATTAGGAATCAGAATCATAAGAGTAACAAGGTATTCCTAAACCCGTAGTCCTTAGTCTCACAATAGAGGTAACAAAACTCAATCAGATCCCATTTCATACAATTCATAGGAGGAGGGATTCAAACCCTTCGTTCTTCTACCTCTAAATGAAAAATAAGAAACACCCTTAAGATGTAAAGAGCCCCTTCAGAAAAAGTAAACTTATAAATTAAATATACCTCCCATTTCATTTGGCACGGCCTCAAATTAGAGAAATTCAAAAGAGGAACTGACAACTGACAATATAACAAAAATCTTTCTTATTTATTTTCCTGTAGGTGTTTATTTTAGTTATGTTTACCTTACAAATTTTCTTTAGAAATAAACAATTACCCAAATAAGAAACGAAATTAAAGTAGGAACACATATTTTTAGAAAAATGGCACAGGAACAAAAAGAACTACTAAAATCTCATCAATTAATTGCAGCTTCAGTAAAAATTGCAAAATCCCTTCTAGAATATGAAGGGGACACAGACGTGGACCAATTCAATATTCATGACAAAAGTTGATTCAAAAGTGCTACTCCTAAGATTAAAAAGCCAAGTGCTTACGTTTCTAAAACAAATTGAAAATTCAATAGGTACAGAATCAAACTCATCAATAAACTTGGTAGAACTGTTACGACAGGCATTTCAAAAAAGATTCATTGACACATGTTCTTTGAACAAATTAAAACTTGGGGTAGTCACGTTTGAACAAACATAATATGTAAGAGAATACCTGCATAAGATTAGAATCTTGACAGAAGCACGATATGGCCCGGGAGAAGGAGAACTATATGAAAAAATAATACTTAATGCTTTCAAACAGGGACTCAACAGGGAAGCACGATATGGCCCGGGAGAAGGAGAACTATATGAAAAAATAATACTTAATGCTTTCAAACAGGGACTCAACAACTAAGCTTTATCGTCTATTAATTTCCAAAAATATCGAAGACTTGGAATTAGCCGTTCAGGAGGTCGAGAGGGCTTGTGAAATTGACAACATTGTTTTACAACATCAAAAATTATAAATTAACAACGTAGAAACAAAAACACCCAAATCCTTGAGAGATCCCTCCCCGCGATTTTTCTCACGAGAACCATCGCCAAAACCTAACCCAACTAAAAATCAAACCCCACCAAGGCAAAGATTGGTACGTTTTTCAGACAATAACCAATCCAGACTAACAACCTTTGACCAACCAATAAGATGCTATGCGTGTAATCGCATAGGGCACATAGCAAAGAACTGTTTTTCAAAAAGTTACCGCTCTAACTACGGCGGAACAAATAATAGTTTGTTCAGGGGAACAAACAATTATGGGTACGGTATGAGAGGCAATAGAGGAAATACCTCCCTAACAAGAGGTAGATATAACAATAATCAATACCTCCAACGCAATACGTCACAATACCGCGGGGAAACTACTTACCCAAGAAGTAATTGGAATACTAGGGGCAACTTTGCAAACAGGCAAGACCAAAATGCCAATGCTAATTGGCAAAATAACCAGAATAATGAAAATAGAACAAATGAACGTCCAACACCAAATAACTGGGCACCCCAGGGAAATGACACAAGCCTCCAAAACCCATAAGACCTAATTTTGGCGGCAGAATATTTTATAGGTCTCCAAAAGTAATAATAGCATCTTTAAGGGCAGAAAATAAAAAAATATTACCAATATTTAACTATTTTAGCGTTGCAGATATTTATTTTAATGCCCTAATAGACTCCAGAGCCAATGTAAATGTAATAAAAATATCCGTGTTTAATGCACTACCCAGGCATATCAAACAACGAATAAGCTATTCGTTTCCTAACTTATTAAGCGTGACAGGACATAATTTAGTGGTTAAAGAATGTATATACCTGACCATACGTAAAGATAATAGAAGTTTCCCTATTAGATTTATTATCTGTAAAAATTTCCCTTATGAAGCGATAATAATTTCAATTTTTTTAAAAACGAACAACATACTATTGGACGTAGCTAATTCAAAATTTATCTATCCGTTGGAAAAACGGGTCAGAGTGAACAATATCCAAAACAATTCAACAAAGGTGAAAATAAATGATATGAAAGAATACAGAGACAAACAAATTCAGGAAATTATCAAATTATGGAAAGAAATTGTAAGAGTAGATTCCTCTAATAATAAACCTAACAAAATTCTTTTAAATTCAATAAACACAAAAACCTCTGGAAAATACTACGGATTTTTATTGCGTAAAATTGGACGCAAAAGAAGTAGAACCTACAAATTCTGGGATAAAGTCATCATCCAAAGATACCCCACATGATTTCAAGTGCATGGGTAGCTCAATCACAGGAAAGCTTGCTTCACAGCGTCTACATACTTCAACAGGGCAATCTGGAGATGGTGTTACCTTTACCCTGAAACAAGGGAAAAGCCTTAGAGCCTATTCAGATCTTCTTACTTCAGTAGCCACAGTAAACCCATGTCATTAGTAGAGGCAAAATCAAAAAGATTTGCTGAGCAGCTCCTATATCAGATCATTTTAGGATTCATTTTAGAAACTTTTAGGATTTTCTGTAGCTCCACCTCTACTTATGCTATGGGGCATTCTATAGTTATTAAGGTAAGAAGGTCCAAACTCAGCCTTAGCAAACACTATTAATACATGGGTTATGTGAGATAATTCTAGAGGCAACCTATTTTCATTAAATCAACACATTTTCATTAAATATTAAGTCATAAAATAAGTAAACCTGAGGGTAGTAACTTACTTTTTTCTAATATGTTTGAAATAAAAGTTATAAAAAATGAAAAGAGACAGACAAAGTTAAATTTGGTTTGCATGAAGTAGTTTTTATTTTGGTTTGTTGACATTGTCTAGAGATTTATATGTTCTTTTACCCATTTGTTAAATAAAAAAAGCTTTTTCTAAACATCTACTCATTAAATTGACAGGTAATTTAATGGCAAACTATTTACTTCTAGTAATATTTAAAACTGACCTTCCAAATTTTGTTTAAAGATGCAACATATTCTCTGTGACAGCATTTTCTGAAGTAAGAGCTTGAGATGTTACTGGTAAAAAGTAATTAAAATCCTAAATGGGAAACATGTACGGCAAATTTTGCTTGTATCTGGACTTTATTTGTACTTACATTGGTTTATTTTATTACCATTGTATTTTTCAAAACTGATTCTAGGAACTTAAAATATCCAAATCTGTGCATACAAAATACATAATGTATTGCAGCAGTAACTGCAAGCTAGTAAAGTGAAGATTGACTCATAGTAACCAAACATACAAAAATACATTTTCCAGGGAACTGTCATGTGCAAAAAGATCCTGAAATAATGCTGATTCAAAAGTCAACCATTATTCAAGTCAAAGTTACATCATGAAAATTCAAGTTTTGGTAATTTTGAAAGGAGCCTCATACCCTGAGGCTGAATATAGAGGCACTTGAATGCTTTCATGTATCCAATTTTTATATATTGAGACTGATAGCACCAGATCAAAGTTTCATATGACCCTTTTGGATTTTACTGAGGATTCCATTATAGTCATAAATTTGAGAGACAATTCAGGCATTAACCTAGACATGGCAAAAAAGTGACCTTTTGAGCAGCCCAAAAAGACAGGGGTTTGGCATGTACAACCCCTGCTAAAATACCATTTTCCTTAATTTTTAACATTGAGGACTGAAAATCTGAATTCCATGAGCTTGTTTTGCAATTGCAAAATAAATTTAAGCTGAATCAGGATATGATAGTTAACTTTCCTGAATCAGTGTCACTTGAGGATTTTTACACTAAACAGACAAACTTGTTGCTCATAATCCAAGCAACATACTTATTTGTCAAATAGACTAGCATATCAGTCAAAATGCAAAGCAGAAAATAATATTATGCGTCCAGTAAGCCTGGTTTCTAAGGAATAATTTGGCTTTAAGGTTTTGTTCTTTACTTTCATTATAGTGCAAGAAAACTTTCCAGATAAGTATTCAGCATGGATGGAGAGGTGATCATTTTGTATGTTTTAAATTTCAATTTTGCTCTTTACTTTCAACATAATAGTATTTTTTTCTATTAATAAAAGTAAAGAACAAATTCAAGACTTGAAACAAAGAAATTCCAGTTCCTCAACCAATACAGAATATCTGCAAAATTACTAGCAATATACACAAGCGGAAACACAAATCAAATATAACACTGCAATGGAGTAAACCTAGTTTCCAACAGAAAACTCACCTCTACAATTTGTGCTTTCAATCAGTTTAATAAATCAAATTTTTTTTTAAGTATAGACTAAACTACACGGGCAGAGGGGTGATGCTTTATGTTCAATTTAAACTTAAATTTTGCTCTTTTCTTTCATCAGAAAAAACCTATTTTTACTTTTGTTAATGAGAGATTGCACTGTGAGATTGCAAGTAGACTATACCACTTCAAGGATATTTGTAATACAGCCTTCTTGGATTCATGCCATGACCTGAAGTATCTTGAATAAGTTCCAAACTTGCAGCCTTAGAGCCAATGCAGGTTCTGAGAAAACTAAAACCTCCACATCCCTTGAGTTTTGGATAAGCATCTTCAATCAATTCTATAAAGTCTCTAGAGCACATGTCTGGGTTATCAATGATTACTGTGGAATGACCAAGGCCTGCTTCATTGTACTTTGATTTATCTTTTGGTACAATTTTTTGATCACAATATGCAAGACAGAAGAATCTCATGGTGCCTTTTCTTTTTTTAATACTGTTATCAATGGGGGTTGTAGTGGGTGAAAACAGTCTTTTCCGTTGTGACTGTACCTTTTGCAATTGCAAATTTCGGCATTCTAATAAAATCCTGGATGCTTTGGCCATTGTGAGACCCTTATTCAGCAAGGAGTTAATAGTCATATGGGAAACTTCTTCAATGCCCTCATCTTCCTTGAATAAACTGTAGTCAATAGCAAAATTGGAACACAAAGATTTCAGGTCCATATTTCTGCAAAGGAAGAAGTTATATTAACAATTTTTACATTGAAAATTCTTTGTTAATTCATGATGTCCTGTAAACAAAATAAAAATGTATGCATATAAGGAACAAAAATGCTTGGCTTGGTAATGTATGGTAAATGAGTATTTTTAGCATTATTCCCAGCATTAACTATTTAGACCAGTGGTACAGCTATGGGGGTGGGGTGGAGGTGTTAAAGGGACAACCCCCCACCCCCACAAAAAAACAACATAATGCTCACTCAATGATTGTGACAAAGGAGGTAGGTATTCCTCCAGTAAAGCAATATAGTCATGTAACTGTTGAAATATTTTGACCCAGTTGGCCAAATGATTTTATATTTAAAACCAACCCAGTTGGTTTTAAATATAAAACTTTGGAAAAGTATGTAGAATTCTGAGGATTCATGAATATATGTTTACAATTAGCAATATATGGGTGGTTTTGACCCAATTTGCCACATTATTTTGACAATGCTTTTCCCCAAATTTAACTTTGGGAAAAGAGGGTTGGGGGGGGGATCTAGTTGTCATTGGATCACTTTTGACTCTTAAAAACAAAATTACAACTTTTAATTTCTAATCATTTCAGTCCTCTCCAAAGTTTATACAACCACCTCTTCTATAAAAAAAAAAACTATATATACCCCCAGGGCATAAGTTACAACCCGTCCCCTGGGATAGTTATGTTGGCCCTGAAGTTTTGTTATCTGATTGTTGGACTATTTTTAACAAACTGGATATCTCAAAATTTTGATCAGATACATTTAGGGAAAAGATTGTGTGTGTGTGTGGGGGTGGAGGGGGGAGGTATCCTCTGATCACTCAGAAAAACATAGCTAGAACTTCCAATTTCCAATCAAATGAGCCCTCTGTGCTATATCTGTGCTGTCCAATCAAATGAGCCCATAATACTAATGAAAAAAAAATGATGAAAATAGAATACTTTATTAGCAAAATTATGAAAATTACAACTTTGAAATATGCTCCAAGAACATGGAAATGTCCTCAAGAATCATATTAAAACGAACTTGGCCTTCTGCCTTTACTGCTGCCAGCCACATGCAGCCTACTAAGTATGAATGTAAATGATGGTGGGATGTACCTTGGTAATGATGTACATTTGTTAACCAGGAAATAAATGAAACAAACTACAGTAGCAAATGGTATTTTTCTTTTAGAAACCCATGTATTGACACACAAATTGATTGATGGTTTTCAAATATAGCCTAGTGTTACACTTCCAAAAATGTTACTTCTAGTAAGAGTACAAAGTCATGGTGTGTTCATTGATGCAGTGTTTTGTTTTTGGCAACAACCCCTTATCCTGGAAAAATATAATTGCCTTTTCTTTGGTCCTTGGCAAATCCCAAATCTTAATCTGAACATCCATGGTAAGACACTATATTCTATCATTAGTCAAAGCAAACTAACTAGTGTCCTCAAGAATGATGAACTAGATCAAGAATTGCGTAAATAATGAACTTTTCTTTGTCTTTTGAGATGGTCAGCCAATGCACAATTTTGCTAATAAAGTAGCCTGTTCTATTTCCATTATATTTTATTGTCACCAAACCTTTTTTTAAGCTGATTACAAATATAATAATCATTTCTATCAGAAATGAATATCAGCCCCCTCCCCCCTATATATGCCAATTCAGGGTATATATTTCTACATTAGGAGGGGTGGGGGCAAATTTTGTTTATGATGTAAATGGGAGGTAAGTTTAAACTTTATCCCCCCCAATGTAGAAATATATACCCTGAATTGGCATCTATAGGGAGGGGGGCTAAAACTCACTTCCGATAGAAATGATTATTATATTCGTAATCAGCATAAAAAAAGCATCAAATGATGTATTCACTTTATTCCTAACTCAATATTATGATTTAGTATATATTTACCATTGGCTGACTTTGTGCATTTACAAAAATGATACAAAACTTCTTTGTGTGGTTACAAAAATGAAATATCTTTGGGGCCCTTTTAAGGGCTCAAGATGCAATTTGCAACAGAAGCAATTATTGAATTATGAAATAAAATAAAAAAAGCATCAAATGATGTTTTCACTTTCATCCTAGATAAATTATAGTGCCACCTAGAAATTTACCACCTTTTGTTCCAATTTAGGAAACAAAGATCCTGATTAAAATATTTGTCTGATTACTGGGGTCTTATCCTATAGCGTTCTTACCTTAAGCAGCGTTCACAAGCATGTCTAGCTAGAATCCATGTCTAGCCAGAATTCAATGTCTATGCAACAACTGTTCACAAGTAAAATTTGGTGCTCAGCCAGACACACTAGACAATGCGCTTGGCTAGACACAGAGTTCTAGCGGCTAGAACTCAATGTCTAGGATTTTCGATTATAGCCAATCAGCGTGTTACAAATTTCACTACTTTTATCTGTATTTACATTTTAAAATTGAAAGTAATTTTTGAAATAGAATATAGTAAAAATGTGTGCCACATGGAACAGAAAAAATCCAAATATTGGGAAGAACTTATTGTCTATATACAGTGCAACCCATGTTTATATATTAAAAGTGACCCAAAACATATGGGAAAAATTTTTATTGAAAATGTCTGGAGGTGCATCTCTGAAAAAATGTCTTTAGCCTACCCAGGCACTTCATCTAAAGATGTTCAATTAGACTTCCTGTCACTTAAAAGCAAATTCAAAAATGAACGTTTGAGGGTTTTGAGGAAGAAGAGTAGGAGTGGAGTAGGGAAGGAGTCAAAGTGGGATCTATACAAAAACCTCCAATTCCTCAAACAGCATGTGGAGATTTGGTCTGCTCCTGATGAAAGACATCAGAACATTTTGCAGTCTACCATTATTCAGGTATATCAGCCATATCCCAATTATTTTCACTGACAATTTTTAGATAATGTAATAGGCCTAAGCTATATTATAGGCTATATAAGGTTATATGCTATAGGCATATAATTAAACAATAAGACCTAGGCTATAGTTGAGTCGCTATTTTCCATAATAGCTAATTGATTAGGAGAGTTGTTTTTCAAAAGGAAACATGTTAATAACAAAAGAGTAGGCCTATTGTCAATAAAATCCCCAAAACCTATTTGCAAATATAATATTTGCTGCTCTGAGAATTTAGTCCCCTATTCCACCTCCTAATAGTGCCACATATAGCCTTATATAATATAATTCTACTGCTCTGTTATATAGCCTACTATTTTTAATATTTTACCAACTGTAAACCAGAGAAGAGTAGGCTATTTAATTATATTCTGTAAATTTATCACTGACAATTTAATCTTTTTGTTTGAAACAACGTGCAATTGATGATTATGACATGGAGATGGGTTTGCTTCGTTTCAGTAATGCTTGTAAGGTATATCATCACATAACTGTTCAAAGTTTTGACCCGATTTAGACAACTCTCCCAAATTTTTCCTCTTCTGATTTTCAAATCGGAAGAGGAAAAATTTGGGAGGGTGGTCTAAATCGGGTCAAAACGTTTGAACAGTTACGTGATGACATACCTTATTAAACATTCCTAAAACAAGACAAAACCCATCTCCTTCATCACAATCATTGAAAAAGCATTATTTGAATGCCTTGAAATATGCTTCTTTTTAGTATAAAGGAAAATATTACATAGTGTATGCTTCCCAAATTAAAATACTATCATATTCCTAGGAATAGCTAAGGACTTCATAATGGGGACTATCTGCTAGATCAGAGGGAGGAAATGGTCAAATTGATGAAGGTAGGGTATAGCATAGACCAGAAATTATCTAGGAAAAAGAAAATAGCCTACATTAGTAAAGTTGTTTTAGGTAAATGTTGTTTTAGGCATTAGTTGTTTTAGGTAAATGAAAGTTTCAGGAATGATTCTAGAGCCTAAATTATGCTTGGGGTGGCATGACCTTCCTAAGACCATAGGCGGGCATGCCTTGTTTGCCTCTCATTCCAGGCAATTTTAATGGTCCTATGTAAAATTTAAATTTTTGGTCAACTTGCCTGAGACTTTAGGCAGGCATGCCTCTCCAAACACTAAAACACAAGTGTATTTCTCCAATCAGAGAGTCATACTTACTCCAACCATTTACCCATGCTACTTAAACATTTGCCTCTCAATTACTTAGACTATCTTGGCTTTTTCCACAGTTAGCCATGTCTTGATGTCTACTGCAAAATACTTGATTTTTAATTCAAAATCAATGGACTCAGTCAAGGCCTCTGGCCTTGACCTCAGCAAAAGGAAACATGCTACAACAGAAAGAGAGACAATTTTGGATTGGTCATTTATGGTCAGCATTAGTTCTTTTTTTTCTGTTTCTCACAATGCCCCAATCTTCTCTACCCCCTCCCTCATCTAATGGTCTCGTATAGCTGTAGACCATATACAAAGTAGGCCTAACTAAAAAATGATAGAATTCCTATTATAGAATATGCAACAAGTATCAATGAAAATCAGATAATTCAATCAATAATAAGAAAAATCAATTGAAACAAACTTGTTGGAATCATATGAGATAATTACAAACCTGATTGACCAAGGCCATCCAGTTGACCAACTGCTGCTAGACTTGAAAGGTATTGAAACTTAAAAGTATAAAAAGGTATTAATAATCTAGTACTGATTGCTCATTTTATGACTAAAAAGTTCAGGGTATCAGTTAGTAGTATATGCCCCTGTTGAACCAAATGATGGAAATACTAGTGACTTGGATTAATTTTACTTACAGTTCCAGGAGCAGTAAACAGGATCTAAATAAGAAGACTAAGTCACTAAGGCTAGGAATAAGTGAATGTGAAAAGGTGACATAGGGTAACGAAAAGATTGATCTGGTGGGCGGCTTCATTTACCTAGGTATAATTATCAATAAAGATGGTGAGAACAGTGAAGATGTTAAAAGTAGAATAGCCAAGACTCAGGGTGTTTTTTCACTGTTAAAAAAAGGTTTCAAAGAATAGGAAGATAAGTCTGCAAATTAAGATTAGAATAATGGAAGGTACAATGATGACAGTGGTAAAATATGGCTCTGAGGTATGGGTGCTCCAAAAAGTATATAAAGATTTACTAGATGTTTCCCAGAGGAATTGCTTATGGATTGTTCTGGGTACCTGACTGACTGACCATATTTTAAACAGTGGGCTGTACAAAAAATATGGCTCGATCCTGCTGTTCTAGGGCTATAATGACAGAAAGGCTGAGATGGCTAGGGCATGTTCTGGGGATGAAGGATGACACATTGTCCTTTTTGGCCAACTGTCTAGGGCTAAATGGAAAGCAGGTTGTCCTTGTCTGGGGTGGGAGGATGTAATAAAGAAAGATTTAAAGGAAATAGGAACTTCCTGGGAGGGTGTAAAGAGGGAGACTTTGAATAGATTGGGATTGAGGAAGAGCGCATGTAGCATTGTTGACCAAAGGTGGCTTGGTGCTGCTGTGAATTGTTAGTAGTAGTAGTAATAATGTTGTTTTAGAATTTTATAGCGTTTCCTTTTAAGAAGGCCTAACTGTTAGCTAATACAAACTAGTGTGTAAGACATAAGTTAGCGTACCACTGAGTAACTTACTCGGTAATGATAAGTTTTAGGTCAAGCTTACTGGTAAGTTTAAGTTTTTGATGGACAAAAATGTTCTCAATTGAAACAAATCCACCCCTAAGAAAGCCACTTCACTAAATCTATTATAAAAAAAATTCATTCATCAGATTCAATGCATGAGTGATACCCCTTTCAGCTTATGCTGATATTGCTCTGTCGGACTACTACTTTATCATTTCCTGCCAGAGTAAAAAAAGAGGATACGTGATGAGTCAGTCAGTCTGAATAAGTAATATGTTCGTAGTAGAGGTCAACTTAATTTGGTGAGTTTTTGACTTTTGACTCAAATTTTTTGACTGGCTATCTTTAACTATAGAATAAATATTAAGAATAAATAAATATTTGGCTGTAATATAGGTAGTAAGGCCTATTAATAGAAAATATTCCTGTCCTACCGATCTATGCGCTTAATGAAAGGGTTGTGGGAATCTTTATGGTCTATGTCAATTGATAGAAGGTGTGATATAAATGAGGGCATTCTATGTCAATTGATAGAAGGTATGATATAAATGAGGGCATTCAGGATATCAGGAAAGTGCTTTACAATGAGGTGAAACTGGATCAATTAACAGCCTGTCTGAAATTGAAGCCAATTTCACTTGGGTGCCACTTCTTTGAAGGAGATGAAGATCAGCTTTCTGTATCATCCTTTACTTCAATTTGCTACAGCAGTGTTTCCAGGAGACTCTTGTTTGGAAGGATGGTGATTCATTTAATGAAAGATCTAAAGCTGAATTTGTCTGGGTCTTGAACACAGAACTCTGTTGCTACATTTACAAAAGTGGCCCATTTTCCAAATCAATGCATTCTGAGACTACAAAAGCTGTCAAATTGGCAGCTTGTTGATGGACTTGTTTTTTTGCAAAGTTGGTGCTTACAGAAGTGGCTGTAAAAATCTCACCAATTTGCTTTAATGTAGCCTCCTGCAAAAGACTTTTGTCAGGCTATGGACTAGTACAGACAGAACATAGAAACTGCATCAAGCATGAAACAGTAAACAAAATTCTAATGGTCCATTGGTCATTCAATAGCAAAAAAAGACTTGCTGTGCAGCTTCAGAAATGCCTGGAAATTGATGTGAAGGCTAGACGGGACGTTCATGCCGCCATCATGTCTTTCTATCAATAGTTCACTGCCACATGATAGTTTAGATAATCTGGTGGAAGATGATCTACCAAACATAGCAATTGAAGATGCACCAGATGAGGAGGTGAAGCAGCAGCTATAGCTTATCTCTTATTATCTTGGTTGCAGCAGTAGCTATCAACCTAGTGAGAGATGATCACCTCTTATAGAGAAATATCTAAGCCTAATTTTTTTTATAATTTTTCCCCTGTGTAAACAAGACAGGAACTAAACAAATAAAATGATGCAAAAATTATATATTTTTTACCAATCTGTCAGAGAAGAGATAATATTTTCTTTTAAATTCATGAGTATTTGAAACTAACCTCTTAAGCAGTAACTTACCAAAGTTCCCAGTAACTTATTTGGTAAAAGTAAGTTTTGAAACTTACCAGTAAATCTTACACACTAATACAAACCCATATGAAATACTAGTGAATATCAATTTTTATGCCACCTCCTGAAATGGGGTGTATATTTAATTTATAAGTTTACTTTTACTTAAGGGGGGTTTTACATCTTAAGGGTGTTTCTTATTTTTCATTTAGAAGTAGCAGCATGAAGGCTTTGAATCCCTCCTCCTATGAATTGTATGAAATGGGATTTGATTGAGTTTTATTACCTCTATCTTGAGACTAAGGACTATGGGCTTAGGAATACCTTGTTACTCTTATGGTTGTGATTCCCAATGAGAGCATTACCTAGAGTTTGCGAGAGGCTTGTCTGACATCTGACAATACAAACAAGAAAATCATAATAAACAATAAATTTATTAGTACTCACTTAAAGTGAACAATTGACAAAGTTCAAAATGACAACTGGACAAATATGCATATGAGTCGTCTCTGGATGTTTTCCTAAGACTGACTTTATTCACAAAATTTTCAGTATATATCTACTGTAAAACAGCTGGTTTTCTGACCTCTCCCATGTGTGGGAAGATAAAAATAAAATACTAACACATTTGAACACTGTTTAGATGCAAATCTGAATGCGCAAAAAGTTAGATTTTAATAAGAAAGTGCAAAAAAAACTGCAATTTATGTGACCACTCCCAAAACTTTAATTTGCTTCAACTAAATTAGGATGACGGCAAAAAACCTTGGATTTCTACTTGGGAAATTCAAGATAGGCAACGCCCAGCAAATATGCTATACTTTGCACATAAGCTATTACCCATAGCTATTGCAAAATTGTAGGGTCATTTAAAACGATACTTTTTTCAAAATATGCAATTTTTTGCTTCTATGCAAATCAAACGCTTTTCTTGGCTATGCAATACGTTGCATATCCCCCTTCCCCCTGTTGATGATGCCCGCATCATATGATTAAAATATTTTATGCTATGCTTTTATTTTTACGATTAAAACATTGTTCATTATTTTTATATAAAAAGAATACTTTACATTCACCATGGGAGATTAATATTTTAAAAATTTCCTTTTTACTTAAAATTACAATAATATTCATTTGATCATATTCCTACATCTTTGATCATAATAATGTCACTTAAATATAAAATAATATTTTAAACACACTGAAAACAATTAGTTTTGTTTTGTTTTTTTTAATACCAAGCTTTAATTGTTTCTCTTATGTTACATTTTATTTAAGGTTTAGTATTTTTTGTTTTTGTAACGATTACATAATTAAGTATAGCTTTGTTCAATTGATGCTGGGTATTTCAAATTATAAACATGCATGGTTACCAAACTTAAACAATATAGTAAAACAAAGATTCACAATATTACACTGATTTTCTGGCATATTAATTTTGTTCACTTAATTTTTACTGTACATCTTTTTTTAATCTGTTCTGTTTCACATCTTGCCATAATTCTACATGTCTCTTATCTACCCTTTCCACTTGTCGATTTTGATTAATTACCGTTCTTGTTGCAAAGGCGAACTTTAGTCCTTTTTCCCATTATCACTGTAATTAAACTTGAAATTTGTAATAGTCTATAAATTTTAGGATTAGTTTCAAAAGTTTTAATTGGTTCCCTATTTTTCAATGTTTATATAGCAAGCTATCTATCAAAACCTTATTTGGATGTAATGTTCATTTGATAAAGATTGGGGTTTATGTAAGGTATATCTTATCTTTTTCTTGATGAATTTGTTCTTATAGATTTCCTGCTGCGAATCAATTTTCTACTGCTTCATGACTTGTATGACTAAGCTTCTCATTTGATTGTTTTGCTGACTTGTATGACTAATGCTTCTCGTTTGATTGTCTTCAGATGATTATCTTGGATACTTGGATTTGGTCTGCATACATTTGACTTCTTTTAATTTGGTATATGTTTCTTCTAGTTTGAGGAATATTGTGAGTTTATAATCTTCTGTTCGGGAGGATATACCTCTTTGTTGAGTTATTCTTGTCTTCCAAGTTCTCTATAAGATGGGGAACAACATAGTTACTTTATGATGACTGGGTTACTTAGGTGCCATTTGTGGTGATGCAGCATGACTGGGAAATATCAACAAATATATCTTCTTGGGTTTTTTTGGTGGTTGACAAATTATGACAAAGGATGTTACATTGATTAAGACCATGTTGGTATCTTTGAGGCATGACAGTTCTTGTAATAAAAACTCTAGGCAGATTTGTTCAGTAGCATGTTACTTAGTGCATAAAAAGAAGGTATAAAATACATCAAAAGAAGGTATCAAATACTTCAATAATATTGCAAAAATACATAGTTACATATAAGTATGGTAACAAAATACAATGGTTACATATAAGCACAGTCTTCACCACTTATTACATTGTTGTGGTGGAGTAGTTGCAAGTTTATATAAAACAACATTAGAATATATTTCAAAATTACATTACTACAGCTTGATTAATAATAAAGGTCTTTATCAGCATAACTTTTGGTACCTTCTTGATTTTTGATGTATGTTATTTAAACAGTACATTAACAATATTTAATTACAATAGGTTTTGGATGTTGGCTATTACAAGAGAGGAACTCTTATCTTTCTTGTATTATATAATATCCACCTAGTTTGTAAGGCTTCATTATTCATCAGGAGCTGATGAATTTAACTGATGCATTTCTTGTGCATCCATTTCTTCATGTTTGGGTCTTTTGTTGCGTATTTTTAAGAGCTTACCATAGTTCAAAGTTAATAAGGCTCTTATTGTTAGTGAAACAAGAAATACAAAAGATATTGTTATAATAATGTTGTACCATTAGTTTGGGTGAGAATAGTCCATACTGGTTCTCAGCAAATTCTAGTCTTTGGTATTCATTAGTGAAGAGTGGTATTTGGGAATCCAGTGTCTCTTTTATTTTCGTCAGTGGTACTGTGCCTTTTATGTTATCTATTTTTGTCCAAATAGAGTTTCTTATTTCCTCATTATTTATATTTGGGATTGTGAAAGATAGATTTATTCCCTGAAAATTTACTATTTTTTGACTTATCATGTTTGTGATTGTTGTAATTATGGTAATTACATTATGTTGTATGGTAATTACATTATGTTGTAATTATGGTATGTAATTACGGTGTCTGCACAGTGGTTTCCTTAGTTACCAGACGGCAACCTTGTTTTATTGTTATGGTCCCCACATCCTGTAATAATAGTTCAGTTTGGTAGCTTGGATCAATTTTCTCAGTATTATAGTAACAGGAAATGGTTCCAACTGTCATTTTAGGTACAGTAAATAACCATAGGTCATTCCTGAGATTGATAAATATTTCTCGTTTTGTATTTCCAATTAGGACTTCACATGAACTTGGGATGTCCTCCTGTTGGGATTCTTTCAGAAAAATATCCAATATACATTATGCTATTTTTACATTGTAGATAGGTAGTGTTAGTTGGCAGACCAAGTTATTGAATGGGGCACATTCCTTTAATTTTTGTGCATTTGCTAATGCATATTTCCTTCTGTCCTGGTCAATTAGTAGATATTCTGCCTCTGGCACAATGCTTACAAAAGAATTGGCTTCCTTAATATTAAGAGGAAAGGTAGAAATCTTGTATAGATCATATATTGATTGTTGATTGATTAGGGGTATTGTTACTACTGCAAAAAGTTGTTTGTTTAGTTCTGTAATATGTACCTTTAGTTTTGTGTAATAAAGGAATAAGTTGGCAACTTCTGGTTCCACTGGTAAGTGGAGACCAAATGTTAGGTGAGTTTTAATTTCATCTAGGATATTTTTTAAGCTAGTTGAGTCAACTAAGTCGTATTCCACCCGTATTCCACATTTTCCACCTGTTAACGCAATTAGAGCAAATTCAAATTTACTCACACCAGAAGCTAGATTTAGTAACGACATAGTTATGACGTCTATTGAGATTTGTATACGCCGCCTTCTGCTATTTTTACTTGGTGGTATCCCTGAGTTAAGTCAAGTGAGATGAATATTTTATTTTTGTTTGAAATCGAGTCCAAGATTTCATCTATTCTGGGAAGTGGGAATTTATCGCTAACAACTTGTTCATTTAAGGCTCTGTAATCTACCACTAATCTAAGGTCCTTGTTTTTTTTTAGTACAAGGATCACAGGAGCAGAATAAGGGCTAATGCTGGGTCTGATTATTTCATTTCGGTCAAGCTGCTTTATTTTATTTTGAAGCCACTCCTTATGTTCGTATGGAATACGGTATGGTTGTTTAGCAACAGGTAATCCTGTAGTTGGTATTACGTGTTCGTAGAATGGAATTAGACCTATGTCATTCTCGGATGTTGAAAAAACGTCTTTAAATTCCCAAAGTAGTTTGCATTAACTTGAGCTTTAGTGGGATATTGGTGATATGTTTTAAATAAAATTTTTAAAAAAATTGGGTTTTGGATAGTGGGTATTCGTTTTCTTGTGTATTTATATTATTTACTAAGTTTTCCCCTGATTTTTTCCAATTATTTACGTCTACTTCTGACACAACTTGTATCTCTACTAGGCATGTTCCCTTTTTTAAGTTAATTACATCATTTTCGTGGGGATTGGTTATCCAAATGTAACCCTCTCCTTTTTTGTAGTTTATAATTTGTTCTTCACATGTTAAATTTTTAGGGATATCCTCTATTGGTGAAGCAATCCAAATTTCATTTTTGTCATTAATTGGTTCAATCATTTGTGATATTTGGACTCTTTGTATTGATTTAGGTGGAATTTTGGTTTTACGCACTAAGAATCCGTAGTATTTTCCAGAGGTTTTTGTATTTATTGAATTTAAAACAATTTTGTTAGGTTTATTATTAGAGGAATCTACTCTTACAATTTCTTTCCATAATTTGGTAATTTTCTGAATTTGTTTGTCTCTGTATTCTTTCATACCATTTATTTTCACCTTTGTTGAATTGTTTTGGATATTGTTCACTCTGACCCGTTTTTCCGACAATAAATTTTGAATTAGCTACGTCCAATAGTATGTTGTTTGTTTAAAAAAAATTGAACCTATTATCACTTCATAAGGGGAATTTTTACAGATAATAAATCTATTAGGGAAACTTCTATTATCTTTACGTATGGTCAGGTATATAGATCCTTTAACCACTAAATTATATCCTGTCACGCTTGATAAGTTAGGATATGAATAGTTTATTCGTTGTTTGAAGTGCCTGGGTAATGCATTAAACACGGATGTGTTTATTACCTTTACAGTGGCTCTGGAGTCTATTAGGGCATTAAAATAAATATTTGCAACACTAAAATTGTTAAATATTGGTAATATTTAAATATTGTTAAATATTGGTAATATTTGTTATTTTCTGACTTAAAAATGGTATTATTACTTTTAGAGACCTATAAAATATGCTGCCGCCAAAATTAGGCTTGTGTCGTTTCCCTAGGGTGCCCAGTTATTTGGTTAGAACGTTCATTTGTTTTATTTTCATTATTCTGGTTATTTATCCAATTAGCATTGACATTTTGGTCTCGCCTGTTTTCAAAGTTGCCCCTAGTATTACAATTACTTCCGGGGTAGCTAGTTTCACCGCGTTATTGTGACATTTTGCGTTGGAGATTTTGATAATTGTTATATCTACCTCATATTAGGGAAGTATTTCCTCTATTGCCTCTCATACCGTACCCTTTATTGTTTGTTCCCCTGAACAAACTATTATTTGTTCCGCGGTAGTTAGAGCGGTACACGCATAGCATCTTATTGGTTGGTCAAAGGTTGTTAGTCTGGATTGGTTATTGTCTGAAAAACGTACCAATCTTTGCCTTGGTGGGGTTTGATTTCTAGTTAGGTTAGGTTTTGGCGATGGTTCTCGTGAGAAAAATCGCGGGGAGGGATCTCTCAAGGATTTGGGTGTTTTTGTTTCTACGTTGTTAATTGATAATTTTTGATGTCGTAAGACAATATTGTCAATTTCACAAGACCTCTCGGCCTCCTCAACCGCTAATTCGAAGTCTTTGATGTTTTTGGAAATTAATAGACGATAAAGCTTAGGGTGGAGTCCTTGTTTGAAAGCATTAAATATTATTTTTTCATATAGTTCTCCTCTCGGGCCATATCGTGTTTCTGTCGAGATTCTAATCTTATGTAGGTATTCTCTTACATTTTGTGTTTGTTCAAACATGACTACCCCATGTTTTAATTTGTTCAAAGAACATGTGTCAATGAATCTTTTTTGAAATACATGTTGTAATAGTTCTACCAAGTTTATTGATGAGTTTGTTTCTGTACCTATTGAATTTTCAATTTGTTTTAGAAACGTAAGCACTTGGCCTTTTAATCTTAGGAGTAGCTTATTTTTTAATACTTTTAAATCATTTTTTGTCATGAATATTAAATTGGTCCACGTCTGTGTCCCCTTCATATTTTAGAAGGGATTTTGCAACTTTTACTGAAGTTGCAATTAATTGTTGAGCTTGTAATAGTCCTTTTTGTTCCAGTGCCATTTTACTAAAAATATGTTGTTATTACTTTTTTTACGTTTCTTATTTGGGTAATTGTTTATTTCTAAAGAAAATATGTAAGGTAAACATCACTAAAATAAACACCTACAGGAAAATAAATAAGAAAGATTTTTGTTATATTGTCAGTTGTCAGTCCCTGTTGTGAATTTCTCTAATTTCAGGCCGCGCCAAATGAAATGGGGGGGTATATTTAATTTGGAAGTAATCGATCCCATAAAATTCCCTTGTCGTTTCACTGGGAAACTAAAACCTTGTAAAGGAATACTCATGTTTGGTCCTCCAGGAACTGGGAAAACTTTCATTGCACAGGCAAAATGCCAATGAAGCAAACATAAACTTCATTCCTCTAAAATCATCAGATCTGTGTTAGAGAAGATGGAAGTTAAGACTGTATTTGACTTTGCTCGGAAAAATACCCCATCTATCATTTTTATTGATAAAATTGACGCTATTCTATTACAGAGGTCCTCACTCGTTCATGCCTTGTCCAGTTTCATCTCTCGAAATATCGTTTACCTACAACTATGCGGTTATGACGATGAAATATGCGTTTCTTAAACAGCATGGACGTGTGTGGACAATAAATGCATGAAAATGTATTGTAAATTAAGACCTCATGTTAAACCACGTAAACTACCTCATGTTTAACTAGACAGTTTAAACTTCAGTGTAGGGTTAGAGAAGCGTAATAGGAGGCATAAAATGAATTAAATGCATCAATGCACGCTAAAGTGTATGTTGAGATTTTTCCCCAAATTTAATATTGTATTAGTTCTCTTTACTTAGTTATTTTTTTAACGATTACTGAACTCTAACAGTAATCCAATATATTTGCAATAAGTATAAAAAACAAACACCAAGACATATGTAAAGATTTTTCTTGAGCTTATGTCGTTTAGTTGATTTAATAGTATCAATGTAACCAGTTACAACTATTGCATCAAACATTAATTTCCGTTAAGTATATCTAATTATATTATATACTATCGTTTCATGTATTGCACTATAACCGTTATAGAAAACATGTGATTCTGCCTAGGTATTTCTATTCTAGGAGTTGGAGTAATCTAATGAAAATCAATCATTGCATATATGCAACTAGGCACAGATACAACCTAGTAGCATCTACTTTCATCATTCGTCAACCAACGAAGAGTACTCACAAGAAAAATCCCAGAAGACAATGTTGTGATGATAATCGCAGTTACCACAACCTATTACCAGGTAACACTGCCCCGAATAATATCATCGATCAGCACACCCCATAATCACCTAATGACAATTATCTCAAAAATCCCATCGACCAGCATGTCATAAAACTGCATAATATCCATCGAGTAACTCTCTTTACACGGTAAAGTCTCAAACATTAAATCCTAAGGACTGAAAGTAATCCCAGAGGTTAATCCCTCAACAATTACGTATCTTAATCACGGATCAAAGACAATATATTTAAACAGACCCCAAGATCAAGTTTCCACCCATCAGTAAATATTATTGTATGTTGCAAAACCGGCTCATCGTCCATAACAAGAAGAGCCAGACATGAACAATTTTACGGGAAACACAGACTGTACGTGATTTAAAATTTTCCCGGGGATAAAGTGCCCAGAAGAAAAACACAACCAAAATATTAACATAGTGATACCAGTAATCAATCCTTCGACAATTATGTATCCTAAAAACAAATCAAGGACAGGATGTTGAAACAGACTATGAAATTAAGTTTTGATTCACCTGCAAAGAAAAGTGTTATGCTTTACAAAAATTTTAAAACCAGCCCATCGTATATGATAAGAAGAACAGTGCACGGACAATTTTATACGGGAAATGCAACTTGTAAATGTTTTTGAAATTCTTCTTCCCAAGTATAAAGTGCAAAAATGGAAAACCAAGAAGACGAACCAATAAACAATTAGCCAATCCAAACATAAATTCGATGGAAGCCAAAATAAAGTGACAGCGCATATGAGTATTATAGAAACACGTAGGATGATGAAGTAAGTGTGAAGTCTTATGTATCTATCATTTAACTCTAGTGAATATTAAGAAACATATTAAGAAACAGATGAAACAAGTGACATTTTTCCAGATATTAAGTTAAAACCTTTTAATAGTGTGTGTTAATTCGCTTTTTTATCAGTTGTTTAATTCGCATTTATATGTATTGCAGCTTAGTCATATAAGCTATTATTTGAATTCAATGACATATCACTTTAGTATAGCGTCAGATCAACAATACAGTTTATTCTTAGGAACCTTAATCACCAAACCGTCAAGCAAATGTAGAATTTATTAGACAAAAAATAGCCACGAGAGATACAAAGTATTCAAATGTATTCAATTTGTATTGTCCGAAACAAAGTTTCATCGCAATAAATTATAAGCTATCTTGAAACTAGGTGACAGGTCGTTAGGAATGAACATAAAAGTGATACGTTGTTTGACAGGAAAAATACTGAAATTTCAGAATCATAGTAATTAATTACGCGGAATTAAAGGTTGTTGAATTATGTGTTTCTTAGTCCAATAGGAAAACGGGGGACATATCTCAAGGGGTGCCTTAAGGTAACCCTAGGCAAATTCGAAAAGTATAGAAGCAAGGATTTGCAGCTAAGGAGTCAGTCACTTTTCAGTCTAGATAGAGTCCAGTTGTAGTCTATTTTCGGTGTATGAAAAATATATTGTCAGTTTTTATGAAGTTAATTCTGAGTCTATTATGAGATTAGTTTCGGACTTGATGCAATAACAATTGTGCTCTGTAACCATAGTGCCCGTACCAGTGTAAAAAGTGCCCTTATATTTGACGTTATTGTACACAGTCCTGTTTCTCTCATGTGAACAAAAATAAATCCATTACTTTCTTAATTACGTCTCTTCACGTTAGTAGTTCTCAGAAAAGTAGTCTTTTGTGCCTCCAAATCGCTCCCTAAGGAATCTGAGCCTTGTGACCTGATGTATTGGTAATTAAAAAAAACTTAGTAGTAAGACGACCCTAGATGTCTTGGCTATGCCTTGTGTTAAGGTTCTTTACCAGTAGAATCGAGGGTCAGTCGAAAGAATTCATATAATAACAACCTTCGAAATTTCCCCCCATTTCAATCTGACTAGCCCCCCCCCCCGTTAGTTTTATAACGAAGGGGGGGGGGTTAATCAGATTGAAATGGCGGGAAGTTTCTACGGTTGATATTATATGAATGAGCTTCTTTTTTATCTCAGGGGTAATCGTATCGACCCAGAGGTCCTAGAATATCGTGGGAAGGCTCATTCGAACGGAAATTAAAATTTCTAGTGCCCTATTTAGGTGAACAAAAAAGGGAAGGCAACTAGGCGCCCTCTCAGGCTCATTTTTTCCCCAGTCACTAGATGAAAATTTTGAGATAGCCACGGTTCAGCATGGTCGAAAATATAATAACTATGTCTTTTTCGATGACTTAATCCCCCAAAGTCTCCGATTCCCCTGGGCTGAAAGCTATGAACTTTACACAATGTTTACATATAGTATTGGATATTGGGAAGTACACAGACGTTTTCAGGAGGGATTTTTCTAGTAGTGGGTGGGGGGTCAGGGGATTTCTGTGAGGATCTTTCCATGGAGGGAGTTTTCATGGGGGAAGGGACATTGCTATGAAGGAGGCACCGGTTTTTCCAGCATTATTTAAAAAAACGATCAGAAATTAAATTTAAAAAAAGTTTTTCACTTGAAAGCAAGGAGCAACATAAAACCTAAAATGAACAGAAATTATTACGTATATGATTGGGTTCGCCCCCTAGTAAGTACCTCGCTCTTTAAGCCAAAGATTTCTTTGTAATTTCATAAGTGCTATTGATTGAAATTAACGGCCTTTGTGATTAAGGAATCCTTTTATTAAGAATTGGAAACAAATTCAAACTCTAGCGTAAAGAGCAAGGTATTGACTAGGGCGCGAACCCCCTAATATACGTATTAAAAACATGTGAACATAGAAGTTCGTTACGTAAGTTAATTCGTAAGTTACGTATACTTATTACTAATAAAAACGTTCGTAAATGAAATTAAATAACTTTCGAGAAAGTCATTTAACCAAATAAAAGTAAAATTAATATGCACATTTTGTTTCAGTTATTCATGTGCGGTGAGCCAAAATCAAAGTCTGCATTAATTCAAAAATGTTCAAAAATTAAATAAAAAAAACAATTTTTTTTAAACTAAAAGTAAGGAGCAACATTAAAGCTTAGGAGTGACATTAAAACTTAGCAGTGACATCAAACAGTTCGTGGTAACGAACTGTAAGTAAGGAGTGACCCTGCTCAAT
The DNA here is from genome assembly GCF_049724085.1 of Artemia sp. Qi Xiang Cuo. Taxonomy (NCBI): domain Eukaryota; kingdom Metazoa; phylum Arthropoda; class Branchiopoda; order Anostraca; family Artemiidae; genus Artemia; species Artemia sp. Qi Xiang Cuo. The sequence continues at coordinate 3,133,388 of NC_142812.1, forward strand.
AGTAACCGAAACTCGTAAAAACGGAATATTGATACCAATAGATACATAAAAAGAATCAGATTTGTTTGCTGATTTCAAATATATAAGTTTCATTAAGTTTTGTTTTACCCATCAACGGTTAAACGTCTGCAAAAATTTGCCGTATTTTCCAAAAAAGGAGGAAACACCCCCTAAAAGTCAAAGAACCTTAACAAAAATCACACCATCAGATTCAGCTTATTAGAGAACTCTACTAAAGAAGTTTCAAGCTCCTATCTGCAAAAAGGTGGAATTTTGCATTTTTCACCGGAAGAAAGATCACGGAAGCGTGTTTATTTGTTTTTTTTGTGTTCCCAGGGATGATCGTATCGACCCAATGGTCCTAGAATATACTGGGAGGGCTCATTCGAACGGAAATTAAAAGTTATAGTGTTCTTTTTAAGTGACCAAAAAATTGGAAGGCAGCTAGACCCCCTCCCACGCTCATTTTTCCCAAAGACACTTGATCGAAATTTTGAGATTTCTCAGTGGGGCCTGCCCCAGGCCACTCAGCGCGTCCCCAGGTGGCGGATAGGGGAACGTCCTGCAGATATGTAGGGTACCTCATTGGTAGTGAGGCGCGGACCAAGGGAGGACCCAGTCTCTGGGAGTCTTGAAATATTGCTGGAGCACCCTCGTCTGGGGGCCTTAAATTCAGACGGAGGAGAAGGATGAGCCCTCTAATGTGCACTGGGCAGGGCCCATCGGCGTATGGATACGTCCCGTCAGTCACAAATCTTTTCCCAGCAATGGGTTAAATTGCTGGTGTTGCAGGACACCAAAAGACCGCACTATCGGTAATAGATACAGTCGGCCCCTGCTAGGGACAGAGAGGAGTGGCTAACCGCTGTCCCGATGCCAGCCAAGGAACCCCTTCTTTAATTTTAATGATAATTATGAATACGAATAAGAGATCAAATATGAGAACCAGTGCTACCGCGTCCGGGGTAACCGACGATAATGCGTTAAGAGATACCGCGTCCGGGGCAGCCGACGACTCGACAATCGTGAATCGCGCGAATATATCTACGTTGACAACTCCAACCCTGGAGGCTATTGTTTCTCCAAAAATAACTATGTCAATAGGTACCCTCAACACTAGAACCCTCGCTAAACAAGGAAAAATAGACCTACTCCTAAGAGAGATAAAACGGTACAGCTGGGACGTTATCGGTCTCGCCGAAACCCATCTTCCAGTCACTGGTGAAGAGAAACATGGAGATGTTACCCTTCTACTTTCGGGACGTAATGATAAGAAACATCGACAAGGTTTAGGTTTCCTACTGTCTAATAAAGCAAGAAAATCCTTAATATCCGTAACCCCACTCACGGAACGGATCATCATGATCCGCCTGAAAGGTTCACCAACCAACCTCACAATTATCCAAGTATACACTCCGGATTCCAGCAGAGACGACAAAGAGTCTGAAAACTTCTATCTCCAGCTTCAAAGTCTGGTTGATTCTGTCCCTAAAAAGTACATAATCTTTGTTATTGGTGACTTCAACGCCATCGTCGGAAAAAACCACACAGGATACGAAGATTTAATGAGCAAATTTGGAAATGGAAAAATGGACAGAAGAGGAGAACGCCTTATGGAATTCTGCAGAGACAGCAATATAGTCATTACAAACACACTCTTTAAGCACAGATCTGATCGTAAGACAACCTGGACTTCGCCAGATGGAAAAACTAAACACTAAATAGACTTCATTCTCGAGTCTAGACATTGCAAAACGTCTGTCCTAAACACAGTCACACTAGCTGGTGGCGACTTTGACAGCGACCACTCGCTTGTCATGTTTAAGTTCAAAACAAGACTTGAAACAGCAACAAAGTTATCTCAGAAAACCCCCAAGTTTCGAGTAGATCTACTGAAAGACGAAAACACACGTATGACCTATATCACCATTCTATCCGAAAAAATTTCGGAGCTCACGTCGAGATCTCCACCTGTCCTGTCTAAGGAAGATATTGACAACCTGGTGGCTAGCAGCGCAAATATCATATGTGACGTCACTCATTCCAGACTGGGTACCCAAAAAAAAACATTCAAATACCTCGAATAACAGATGAGATCATTTCACTCTGCGATAAAAAGTGCCAACTCATAAGGAAGTATGATAAAGGAAGTAGGGACTAGTAACGGCAGCTCAAGCGAAATATGGAGAAATCCATCAGACGTGATCATCGTTCTTTTATTGAAGAAGTCTATGATCATTATGAATTAGCCATCAAGAAAAAAGACCCCCACTACATGCTTAGAAGATTACTAAACTCGGCCAAAAAGAAGGGAATAAAAGTGTTCTGCCTTCTCGACAAACAGGGACACCAAATACACTCCGCAGATAGAATCCGCTTACAATGGGAAAACTATTTTGAGAATAAACTGAAACTGTAAATCCTCCAAAACCCTACGATTCTGAATACTTTCCCTTTAACCTCTACAGATCCAAGTCCTCCCCCTCTTCACTCTGAAATAGAAGCAGCTATCAGAGACTTGAGGACAAACAAAGCTGCCGGCCCCGATGGAATCCAGCCCGAACTACTGAAAGTAAACTGCAAACCACTCCTTGACCTTTACCACAAAATTGCCACAGCTACTTGGGAAAATGTCACTTCCCCTCACCCTGGTGCGAAGCCACGATGATCCTCCTGCATAAGAATTCTCTAAAGCTGTCTGCGACAACTACCGCCCAATAAGTATTACCAGCCACGCAGCAAAAATCCTCACCAGAGTCATGCTCGGGCATATACGAGCCATTTCCTCACTGGTCATTCCGGAATACCAAGCCGGCTTCCGACCTAATAGATCAACAATTGATCAGATATTCACTGTTCGGCAGATCATGGAAAAGTATAGCGAACGTGGCCGCAGCATCTACCACCTTTTCATAGACTTTAAACAAGCTTTTGATCGGATATGGAGAGAAGGTCTATGGCACATCCTTCTTTACTTTGGCATCCCATCCAACCTGATCTCGCTGATCAAAGACATGTATAAGAAGTTCAGTAGCCGCGTCATGAATGGAGAGCGACTTACCGATAGCTTCAAAACCTCTACCGGAGTACTTCAAGGTTGCCTAATATCACCGGAGCTGTTTAATCTCTTCCTAACTGCAGCCCTTTCACTCACAGATAACCCGCCCGGCGCCCTTGTCGGAAGAGTGGTGATAGACAAACTGGCATTTGCTGATGACATAGTCCTAATAGCCGAGTTCCTTCAAGATCTACAATCTCAGGCTAACAGCGTTCAGTCACCCACCAACCTCTTCGAGATAGCAATCAATACCTCAAAAATGAAAGTCATGCACTGTTCATGCAAATTCGGTTTACACGTAAATCTCAGCCTTTAGCTTGGTGAAGGTACCGTTGAGTGGATGGAAGGCTTCGCCTACCTTGTGAGCTTACTTACTTATGATAACAACCAATTCAGACATCAAGAGACGCCTGACACTTGCAAACTCCAGTTTTAAAGCTCCGATGCCCATTTGGAGGAATAAGAACTTAACAACAACTCTCAAAACGAGACTCTTCTACTCCCTTATTATTCCGATCGCCATCTATGCCTGTGAATCTTGGACGCTTAAAACAGACGATCAACGCCGCCTACCTGCCTTTGAAACCAAATCCTTATGACGCATCGCGGGTATCACCTTCCATGACAGAATCTCTAACTCCAAGCTTCTCCATAATCTGAAAGTCAAATTTACAATACTGGACAAAATAAAACTACAACAACTCAAATGGCTTGGACATACACAACGCATGGCTAGCACTCGTCTCCCGAAGATAACCTTCGATGGACAAGTACACGGTTCTCGACCCAGAAATCGCCCTTTGAAGAGATGGAAAGAAAACTTTTCACCTTACAACCTGCCACAACTCTGTCGCCTGGCCGACAACAGAAAAACCTACAGGAGGCACATTAATGAACTGGTTAAAGAAGAGGCCCCAAAACGAAGAAGAGCCTCCAAAAAAAGAGCCTCTTCAAAAAGAAGAGCCTCCAAGGACGGATGGGACATAAGTCAAGTAAGTCAAGTCATTTTGTTCAGCAAAATCTAATAAGGATGAATATGTAAACTATGTCTCTAAGAATGACTTAACCCCCCATAGTCCCCACGGGAAGGGCTGCAAGTTTTGAACTTTGCCCGTTGTTACATATAGTATAGGTTATTGCAAAGTATACAGACATTTTCAGGGGGATTTTTTTTTGTTGGGGGGCTGGGGGAGGGGTTTACAAAAATAGCAAAGAAGACCACACTGCCTTTCCATAACAGAAAACAAAAGCACGAAGAACAATAGGGAAATTTTTTTGCAAGACAATGGAGATAATTTGAATGAATATTTTGGCCCTATGTCGAAGGGCCGTCCTCAGCAAAATAAAAATATATAAAAGAAAAAAAAACTCACAGCAACATGCGACCAATCAAACCAAAAATAAAACTTTTTTCAAAGCAGTCGTAGCATCCTTACTGCATCGAAGTTCAACCAGGACTAATAAAAAGTAAGGTAAAACAATGCGATTCAATGAGATGAAAGAAAAATACTTTAAAAACACGTTCTTATTGCTAATCCAGCCTTTTTGGCAGCTAACCCCAAAGTTTTTTCGTGACCCGTTCTGTGTTAATGTCTATTGTTTTTTTTTAATATTTTGTAAGACAATTTTTAATTAAATTTGTGTATAGAGCATTTAGTGTATATTCCCCTAAGTCTCTATTTAAGGAAATATTATTTTTAATCTTAAGTCTGATTTCAATTGATTTCAATTGATAACGGCGGATTCATCAAAAATATATTGTGGCTAGGATTTTTAAAAATACCTCGCTCTTTACGCTAAAGTTTTTCTTAGTACTTTCAAAAAACTATTTATTCTAATTAAACGGCCTTTGTGATTTTATCGTAAAGAGACGAGGGGGCGAACCCCCTTATATACGTAATAATTTTTGTTACTCAAACCGAACAGAAATTATTCCGTATATGAAGAGTTGCCTCCTCTTCAATACCTTGCTGTTTATGTCACATATTTACTGTTTGTCCCATTTATTAAGAACGGCTACTGAAACACAAGGACCGTATAATTAGAATAGAAAGCCTTATTAACACATTAAATACAGAGATAATGAAGAATATTGTCTGAATTAAGTCAAGTCTGCATCAGAACGTCTAAAGGATGGATACAAAAATGAGGAGACTTACTGCCTGAGAACTATCAAGTCTGCTTCATTCCAGAGAAACATTAAATACAGAGATAATGAAGAGTATCGTCATAATTACGTCAATTTTGCAGCAGAGCATGTGAAGGATAGATACAAAAATGAAGAGACTTACCGCCTGAGGACTATCAAGTCTGCATCAATCTAGAGATAATGAAGAGTGTCGTCAGAATTACGTCAAGTCTTCATCAGAACATGTGAAAGATAGATAAAAAACGACAATACTTACCGCCTGAGTACTATCAAGTCTGCATTAATCCAGAGAAACGTTAAATACAGAGAAAATGAAGAGTATCGTCAGTATTACGTCAAATTGGTCTCGTCAAAACAAACAAATACAGGAATGATGATTTTTATCGTAGTAATCACATAGAAAAGGCTACTGCTTACAATATATTGAAAACATACAAAGGGATTGATTCTTCTTGTAAGGAACAGATGAGAAAAACATCGAAAAAAAGTGATCAAATTCTACAAGGGTTTTTGTAGAAGCCGCAGGTTGACGAAAAAACGTGACGAAACATTCTCCATTCACTCAAATCTCCCTGAACTTGCAATAAGAACTACGCAAAAGAAAGTGAGAAGTTATCCTTCAAAAAGGATAGAGAAAAGTCAGATCCAAGTACAAACCAGCGCCAAGTCTTTAGATATATCTTGCTTCATAAGCCAGTCTAAGCACAATTCGACTCAGGTTAAAAACAGGCGGTCCAGTTTATTTGCAAGAAACTACAGAAAAAGATGAGCATATGGGTCCAGGACGGTAGCAAATATGAAATCAGATTTAGAAAAGTTAAATACTATCTTTGATATGTACGAAAAACATAATAGAAAGCACCACCATTGAAATTACACGACTGCTAGAAACAACTAATGCTGTCATTAACATAGCTTCAAATTCAATAGCAATGCTATATGCTATATAATTTTGTACATCCTTTTTTCAATAGGTTAGTAGCAAGATCAGAAATGCAATCTTCTTCCGAATTGAATTATGAAGAATGGTTTACTAAGGTACAAAATAGCATCAGTGATATTTCTCAACTATATAGGATAGAAGATTTAAATGAAAACACTTTAGAGAATAAGACCACCGGAATAAATTCAACTGTAAAATGTAGGTTGACTGACAAAAATTGCCCCAATAAAATGGAAATGTCAACAAGATCTTTGCAAATATGAGCCCATTGATATTGAAATGTGTCAATTACTCTTTTGCACAATTTCCGAGATGAACAAAGAAGATTCGTCAATGGATTCCCTTGTAGAATTGTATTTGGATAAATTCAATTATTATGCAAATCAGTCAGTTCAGCTTGACCAAACGGGACATTCAATTTTTGTCTTCCACGCGATGGATGTTACAGTTTTTTCGTGCTCTACGAGAATTGGCGCCACATTTTCTTATTCTAGCAAACTTTGTAAGAAGCTTATACAAGGTAGTAGAAAGATGCAGAATCATTAGAGATGTAAAAACAATTAGGAGCAAAGGTAGTATAGTACAAATAAAATCAATTGTAGAAAATGCAATTACAAAATTGAGGATGAAAAACTGAGCAAAATCAACTGAGCAAAATCATGAAATACCAGAGGGAGCAATTTTAGAAAAAAACTTACAAATTAGCCAAATCACACTTAGTAGAGCATATCTCTATACAACCTCTTGACTTGTCAATGCCGTAGGTTTATGGCATTTGGCGGGATATGGCCGCCGGTTTTTGGCGGGATATGGCCCGTAGGTTTGCGATGCGAAAAGCAGACTACATCAAAGAGCGTCTTCTGAGTACACACCCACAGTTTCGTTTAGACAAAAACTATCTATTTCACAACTTCCAGCATCAAGAGCTTTCTTACTTTTGTCAGAGTGTTGGACATATGATTAGGACTATCAGGCCTAGTCAAAGTGCAAAAGAGTTTCTGGATCAACTTCAAAACAGAGACGGTGAAATGGAAACGTCAATTTTTTCAGTCCAGTCAAAAGTGTAAAGATCTCTACAATATTATCATGTGTTCGCGGGAAAAGTTAAGTCTATGATCGAGCAAGAAGGGCCACCAACGTTATTTATTACAGCCTCTTGTGAAGAATGGTATTCTCCAGAATTCATAAGACACTTACGTGACATCAACTGCCCCGTGGTTGGCGTTGATAAATAAAACCAGGTGAAATAACAGCAATGGATCCTGTATCTGTGGCTACACATTTTCACAAAAAATGGAGCGCCATATTCAACGACCTTATCTGAGCAAAGTTGAATTCTGTCTTTGGTAAAATCAAGGATTACTTTTGGCGAATTGAATATTAAACGAGAGGTGCACCCCATGTGCATTGAATTCTCTGGTAGATGATGCACCAGAAATTGGAAAATCATCACTGGGTGAACTTACAAGGTACATTGATAGTATTATCATGTGCCAATTTCCTGACAAACTATTCAGTCCAACCCTGCACAAACTTGCTGTCGATCACAAGATGTACCACTGCAACAAGTACTAACAACGGAAATTCAGGCAAATTGATTAGTTATGGCAGATTCGGCTTTCGTCGCCTTTCTAAAACACAAACTGAAGTGCATGATATGATTGATTGTTTTGCTCACGGAACAAACCGAAAAAAAACAAGAAAGAGAATATATGACATTGCTCGCACAGATAAAGAAAGGTACATCAATGATTACAATCCCTCATTGTTATTGGCCAATATGTCAAATGTTGATGTTCAACATATTAGTCATATCGGCTCCAAATTGCCATACTATAAAACAGACTACATGACGAAAGGTGAGAAGTCAGAAATTGATGAGATGTGGGAAGAAGTGAATAATGCATACAAAAGTCTGGGCCCATGGGCAATGTCATTTCTATTATTCTCAGTTAAAACGCGTCAAGTTGGAGCAGTAGAGGCGGCAGATAGGCTTCTTGGCACAAAATTGTACAGTTTCTCAAGACAATTTAGATTTGTGGATTTATCCAAGGGGACAGAACTAAAAAGGACACTTAAAACATTCAAGGAATTGGAAGTAATTAGAAGTAAGGATCCCCAAAATTCGGATCTGTATGTTGCACACTGGGTAGATTATGTTTAACCAAATAGAACAAAGCATATGTAAAACCTGAGTATATATGAGCTGTTGCCTTGGTATGAACTTGAACTATGTGGCACTGATGAAAAAATGCTACTGAAAACATGTTCATTTTTTTCGTTTACGACGACGCAATCAAAAACCATATATCATACAGCACAAAAGGGTCAATCCTTTTGAATCCAACGAAAAGAAAGAACAGTACTACAGTATGCTGTTGAAATTATTCAAGCCATGGAGAAATGAACGTGATATTCCTGTTCGTGACTTTCAACAACTTTGAGACACGTTGCATTGAAAGTGTAAAATATCCAGCCATGGTAGCCTATCATGACAACATGGTAAATAAAACCCCATGCGATGCCGAATTTGAGACAAGAGTACGACAGCGAGCCACGGAAATTCAGGCTAATGAAATGAATGACTTAACTGATGGGCAGCAGGAGATTGATGATCCAAATAACGCTATACAAGGAGAGATTATTGATAGAGCGACTGATGTCATGGAAGATTTAGTCAATTCAAATAGACAGCTACTAGAATCAATCACATGTGAAGAGTTGTCAAATGACTTCAGTTTCCTTACTTTAGATCAGAAGAGAATTGTTGACAGAATTATAGGCAACCTAAAAAATGGCAGCAATGACAAACCCATCAGACTGATAGTTTCTGGCTTTGGGGGAACTGGGAAGTCACGAGTAATTAGTGTACTTAGAAGGTTCCTTTGTCAGGAGTTTGCGAGGGAGGATTGTCCAGTTGTTGTTATGGCCCCAACTGGACATGCTGCTCATAGTATAAAGGGTGTTACCATTCATCGATGTTTAAGTCTGCCAGTTGACCAACAGACAACTGCAAAGTATGCATCTTTATCCACCGAACAATTGCTAACATTACGTAAAACACTTGGACGAAATCAACTGTTCATTATAGATGAAATAACCATGGTTTCGTCACTTATGCTGATGTATATTCGTTTGCGGTTGACAGAAATTAAATGTAATAATTTCCCAATGGGAAATGCCAACTTTGTTTGGCCCGTGTCGGCAAATTGAGGCCCGTGTCGGCAAATCCGCCATTTATTCCTCTTACTCGTCTAGAGATCAAAAATAGACTTGGATGAGCTGACAATCAACACGCAAAACATACAAATCATATGCAGAATTTCTTGCAAACATAAATATTCTTGCAAGTAAAGAAAATTATCTCCAGCGTCTTTCTACACGAAAGTTAGGATGCATGTCGCGAGCCACCTCATAGGAAATTACCAAATTATATTATAATTTGTTTAAGAAAGGCAAAGTTCTGATGTTTTGATATTTTGATGCCCAAAAACGACGACTGTAAGCTAATATACAACACTATGCTAAAGGAAACAAGCTCGGTATATGTTACACTGACTGCCATTGATTGTCTTTTTTCGTGGTCGGAAATTAGAGAATTGAAGAAGAAGCAGTGAAAAGTGTTTCGAGCTTTGCAGACGACAGCAAACGAATATCTGGTGCATTGAAAAAATTGGTACTATCAATTGGTGCACGAGTAATGCTTCAAAAAAAATATTGTTGTGGATAAAGGCTTAGTAAACGCATCTATGGGCTACGTTAAAGAGTTTACAAGTATATCATCTGGTGAGATAGTCAATGTTTTGGTACAATTTGATGGTCAAGAACACTTGATAAGCATAGGCCATGCTAAGTTCGATTTGAAGCACTCAAAGAGGTTTATTTTGCTAGAAAACAGTTTCCATTGCAACTAGCATTTACAATTACAATTCACAAGTATCAGTGCCTGAGCTTGGAATGTGCTATCGTTGATGCAGGAAGTCGTTGCTTTGGACCGGGAATGACTTATGTTGCATTATCCAGAGTTACCACTAGCGCAGGTCTGCGTCTTGTGGAACATGATCCATGTAAAATTATTGCTGACATGGAAGCCATCTCAGAGTATAATCGTCTTAGGAGTAGTTTTAGACCAGATATTCCATTATTGAAAATCATCCAAACACCAACAACTAATTTGAACGATGACGTCATGGAAATAGGTAGCATAGGAGCTGTTTCTCCAAAAAGGATGAAAAGTAAGACTAGTGTTTAACATGCAATCATTGTAAAAAGGAAAAAAAGAAAGGCCGCAATAGAAGATTAGTTTCCAAATAAGACGAAATACCGAACAACATTGTCTATGACAAATGAAGCAAAATGAAACAATAAGATAGTGCCAAGGTATAGGTGATAACGTTCTCCAAAGTATTGAAGGAAACAAGAAAAGATCTAACCAAAAGCAGGTATATCAAAGGGGTATTGGTGCTTGCAGAAAAGGTTTCCAAAACAGACATTGTGTTTCATGCTATGCAAACTCTGCAGTTTAGTGTGTTTTCAGCTTACACAGAATACTTTTTGATATGTTGCAGAATTCACAAGGCAAGGTTGCAGCTGAAATTTTACGGCTAGCAGTGTCGTCCCTTGACAAGATTGAGTCAACAGTCCAGCTAAGATCATTACTGCCGACTGTGTATGGGTTTGCTGAGTACTAACAGCAGTCACGACAAGATTGAGTCAACAGTCCAAATAAGATCATTACTGCCGACTGTGTATGGGTTTGCTGAGTGCTAACAGCAGTCACTGCGAGTTTTGGGAAGCTTTGCTTAGAAGTATGGATGAAGAAAATTCGGAAACGAACTCATCAACTACCCTCAGTCCTCTTAGTAGACTATTCCACTTCAAGAATCATAAATTTTTGGCCTGTCACCGCTGTAACTGGAGCCAAATTGATGATAATATGACAAATTGAAAATTGTGCTATTTTCAATTTCCAGGAGTTCTAAATCCCGATGCACCAGCTCATGAAGAGGTTGTTGAGACATTGGACATTCAATTTACTGAAGTATTAAGTCCAAATCCAGTTGGAAAATTTTTCCCAAATGATCATCAACTAACACCATAGACAGTTTTTACTGAAATGCCGCAGTTTCTTGCGATTAACTTGGACAGGAGTGCAATGTAACATAAAATTACGAGATGATAATATGACAAATGGAGAAGTGTGCTATTTTCCAGTTCCAGGAGTTCTAAATCCCGATGCACCAACTCATGAAGAGGTTGTTGAGACATCGGACATTCAATTTACTGAAGTGTTAAGTCCAAATCCAGTTGGAAAATTTTGCTCAAATGAACATTAACTAACATCACCGACAGTTTTTACTGAAATGCCGCAGTTTCTTGCGATTAACTTGGACAGGAGTGCAATTGCACATAAAATTACGAGAAGAATAATTGGTTTTGATCCATATCACATATTTCTGAAAAGAACAATGAGTGAGGTCATATCTGACGTTAGCTACCATGACATCGTGGTATCCTTGGAACGATATAGAGCAATAGCCATCGTTGTTCATTCAGGTAATAACTTCAATTCCGGTCAATATTACATTTATAAATGAAAATTGGAAGGTACATGGTGTATCTGCGATGATTCAAATGAGAAATTGATGGGTAAACAAACAATGGACTGTTCAGGTATGACTTTTGCTGTTGTTCAAAGATATAGCTAAGATTTTTTAAAGTTTTTTTAACTTTTTAAATCTATGTTTTAAACTAAATTATACCTAAAGGAAATATAACTTAAGGGACGATATTTTAAAATGGTTTTAACTTTTTTTGTTCCATGTTACGAACTAAATTCTGGCCTACTTAAGGAAAATAAAGCAATTGCACTACAGAATAACAACTCAGAAATATTCATCTGGTTCTAGTTCCTATTTAATTACTTCACAGCAAAATTTATTTTGGGAAATAATTAGGGAATTTGTATTTACTTTTAAAACCGTGTGGATTGACATTTGTATATGAATGAAATGTACATTGGTTTAAAATAAGAATGCTGGTTGGTTACATACACTTGAAGCTACAATCATAGCTGATAGTAAACCAAAGGCACACCAGTGTACCCGGAAAACTTGGTGTGGAAGCCTTGTGCCTGGGCACCACAAATAAGAATGCTGGTTGGTTACATACACTTGAAGCTAGAATCATAGCTGATGGTGAACCAAAGGCACGCCAGTACGCCTGGAAAACTTGGTTTGATAGCCCTGTGCCTGGGCACCAAATTATGGATTTGACCCGGGTTAGCCTGGATAACAAATTCATAAATTTTTCTCTCCTGGTGCATCTTAATTCATTGCATTTTTAATTTTTTTGGAAATTGTGATGAAATTACGGTCATCATCAGTGGCGCCTCGACGTCGGCGGGGGAGGGGCAATAGAATGGAGTTAGAATAGAGTAGAGTAGAATATTTTTATTTATAACACATACATAAATAAATGTCACAAAACAGCGCACATGCCTAGTGGTATACTTTAGCGCTGAAAATACTGCCAACGAAAATACACAGCCATTTTCTAACTAAATTTTACAACAACGAAAAAGAAAACCCTAATGAACAAAATGCCTAGCATGTCATAAGATATTTCTTCACCAGTCTTAGAAAATGTCATTTGTTGCTGCATTCTCGAACTGATGCAGGAATTGAGTTCCAGATTTTTGGGCCAATGTGACGGATGCTGAATCCTGCTCTCGATGTCGGGCGAATATTGCACGAAAAGTTTGAATGATGCGTAGTAGGATAATTATGAAATTGAGAATTAGTTGAGAAAATGCCAGAGAAATTTACAGGTAAATTACTATATTGATAATCGTGACAAATACTAGAGATAGAAATTAAATGAAGTTGGTCCAAATAGAAAATTCCTGAAGTCCCATATAGGTGTCTAACTGAAGTTCTGCAATCAACATTAAAAAGAATCCTCATTGCTTTATTCTGAAGTATTTGGAGAGATTTGAAAACAGACGGAAAGGTAGATGCCCAAACCGCAATGCAATAGAGAAAATATGATTGGACGAAAGAATAATAAATATATTTTAGAATAGCTTTAGTAAAAAAGTTACAAAGACGAGTTAGCATGCCAATATTTCGGGAAATTTTAACGACAGTGTTTTTACGTATTTATGAAACGACAAATTTTCATCTAAAATAATCCCAAGATATTTGAACTGATCTACCCGTCTTAATTCAAACATTCAAAAAAAGAGAGAAGGTATCTGACACTACTGATCCAGTTCGCGAAAATAACATATATTGGCATTTTTTTTCATTAAGAGCTAGTAAATTCCTTGAATACCAATCAGATACAGTTAGTAACGTACCTTCAAGGTTCTGGAAAAGAACTGATAGGTCCCGGTGAGAAGAAAAAATTACTACATTATCAGCAAACATTATAATTTTACAAAGAGGCAAAACTTCTGGCAAATCATTTATAAAAAGAAGAAATAAAATAGGCCCAAGAACAGAGCCCTGAGGCACTCCGTAATTAATTGGAAAAGTTTCGGAACGGAGATCACGAGATTTATCAACACAATCTAGTCGTCTCCCAGAAAGGTAAGATGAAAAAAATTTAACAGCTTGTGTTGAAAACCCATAAGACTTTAATTTAAAAAGAAGCAACGAATGATTTACGGTGTCAAACACCTTGGCGACATCAAGAAAAATCGCCAAAGCGTGTTGACCTTCATCTAGTGAATCATTAATATTTAGTAAAAGCTCATGAATTGCCAGTTCAATTGACTTTCCTTTTATAAAACCATATTGAGCCGTGTATAAAATCTTACTATCAAATAAATATTTTTGTCATTGACTATTTGCAAGTTTTTCCAAGATTTTACTGAAAACCGAAAGTAGAGAAATGCCTCTATAATCTGAAGGGTCAGTTGAACTCCCACCTTTAGGTAATGCTATAACATTTGCTTTTTTTAAAAGCTCAGGAAAAACCCCATGCATAAGTGATAAATTAAAAATATGCGCCAACAAGGGTGAAAAGGTTGACGCTATTTGCTTTACGGTTTGAGCCGAAAATCCAAATTCGTCCTTAGAAAAACTCCGTTTGAGCTTTAGAATAACTTTTTCAATCTCATGAGGCTTAATCTCAGTAAAAGAAAACGAATTTTCCGCATGTTGCTCACTAACTGGAACAGAGGGGGAATTCAGTTGCATATGCATTTAAAATTTCATTGGGCTCTGTAACATTTTCTCCATTTAAAACAAGGCAATTAACACTAGTATTCTTACGACTATGAGGACGTATCTTTTCATTTATCAATTGCCATGTTTTTCTCATATCCGATTTATACTCCAAAAATTTCTCTTTATAATATTTTCTCTTCTCATGTCTGATAATTGAATTTAGCTTATTCCTATAAACTCTGAATTCTTCAAACGACTCAGGTGTCTGTAATTTTAAATAATTCTTAAATTTTCTATTTTTATGATTTAACGATGCCAAAATACCTTCAGTAATCCATGGGTCAAATTTCTGCGCAAACTTTCCATTCGAAACTCGTGTTGAAGAAGCCCGATCCCTCAGTCGCATCATTTGATCAATAAAATCTGAAAACGCAGCATTTGCGTCATCTGAGCCATAAACTGAACTCCAATCATGGTCACCAATTAACTGACGTAGAACTTTACAATCAATCCATGTATATCGCTTTTTTGAATTATCCATTGTTGAATCTCGATGTTGTTTATTACTATTATTTAAATTTAAAAGAACACTCACCGGAAAATGATCTGACATATCAGACAAAATTACTGACGATTTTTAGCATCAAATACAACAGGAGAGAAAAATATATTATCTAATAATGTAGCTGTGTTAGCTGTAACTCTTGTCGGCAGAGAAATACTTGGAAGAAAATTAGAACACAACATCAGAGTTAAAAACTCCTTATTATTTCCAACATCGAGATTCAAAAGATCAAAATTAAAATCACCCGAAATAATAACCGGTTTTTTCAACGCTTCCAGATTTTTCAACAGCGGTTCATAAACTTCAAAAAATATTTTTGGGTTACCCGACGGAGATCGATAAACAGACCCGAAAATAAATGGATTACAGCCCAAAGGTACAACTTCAACAAAAATAGTCTCACATAACCCTTCATCAAATACAGACAAATCACTGAGAATACTAAAAGACCAGTCATGACGAATATACAGCATCTGACCTCCTCTCGCATTCTGACACCTTGTACGCGAAATACACTTCATCCCGGGCAGATCTAACATTGTAAGGGGTGTATTAGCAGACAGAAAAGTCTCGCAAACTCCAACAATGTCTATAGGACTAGATGCAAGCAAAAGCTTCAGTTCATTGAATGCACTTTGTAGCCCCTGGGCATTTACATGTAACGATCTTATCGGAAAATCACAACTTTTTGTTTTATCCGATAGAAACTCGCCTGAAGAATAATCACATTCAGGTAGATTATTTACATAAGGCATATCTTTATCACTTCCGGTAGCTGAATTTAGAATAACATCTAATTTCAAACGAGAATCAAGAAAACACTGAAAACGATATATAAAACAAAAAAAGAAAAGAAAAATTCACAGCTTCTTAGTTTAGACGACAGGTTCATATGACACATTGCGAATCTGAACTATGTCGGAAATCGTTTTACACGGAATGATTTGCGAACCGCACTTGACATAAACAACACCTCGTAAAGTCCATACTTTTTCAATTCAAACTTATTGCGCGCAAGCTTGTAGATTTCTTGCCTTTCCCTGGTTAGAGCCTCATTTACATAGATTCGAGTACCTTTTAAAGTCTTGCGATTGCGCAGGATCTCAACTGCAGATGCCTCAGTAAAAAATGTGAGTTCAATCGGAGTTTTTATTTCCGAGGCACCTCCCAAATGCCTTGCACCCTTGACAACGGATTTATCAAGATTGAGTCCCATTTCACTGTTAAGTCGAGCTAATAGTTTCTCACCAAGGTGAGGCAAATCACGCGCGGGAGAATCTATCCCAGATACAATGACCTTAGTCAGAAGAGACGACTGGTTTATATCATCCA
Organism: Artemia sp. Qi Xiang Cuo; assembly: GCF_049724085.1. Lineage (NCBI taxonomy): Eukaryota > Metazoa > Arthropoda > Branchiopoda > Anostraca > Artemiidae > Artemia > Artemia sp. Qi Xiang Cuo. The sequence continues at coordinate 3,149,609 of NC_142812.1, forward strand.
GCTTAGTTTCAAGCTTATGGAGCTTTGCGCAGTTTTGAATAATTCTTACCGGCAAATTGCAAAGTGATTTCTCAATCAGTTCAAATTTACTCTTGAATTGTAGATCAATCGCCTCATAGACAGCTTGCGTAACAGTATCAAGAAAATCTGACTTAATCTGTGTCACCGGAAAACTCCCTAATCTACTGCACTGCTCTTCCACTCTCCTACGAATTTCATCCTGTATGCCGTCACAATGGTTAACAATTTCTGACTGCATCAAGTTAACCGACTCAGATAAATCCCCGGCTAAACCTTCCGAGTCCTCCGTACACAGCCTTATCGCTCTCTGAACATTTTTTCTGCCATCTCTCAGCGCTTCTTCATATTTCTCCCTGTAAGCCCATATATTCTCGGACGTTACTATTTTAATTTCGTCAGTTCCGTAACAGCAAACTTCATAATTACTTCCATCACCTTTGACTGGTATCACCCGCGTAATTTTGCAAGGCCACAGCTTGTAATATTTAAATTGAGCAAACGCCCGGTTTCCCACTTGCATAGCTTCGGCAAATGACAAAATGAAAAAAAAGCAAAATCTCTCTCTCAATAGCGTCCGCACACCTTATGTGTATGAATGTCTAGCAGCGACTGATGACAGTGGGCGGGATCAAAAAAAGGTAAAGCTGAAAGCAGCCAATGGAAAATTTACCAAGAATCCAAGTTAAAATATCCAAAAAAGTAAGATATAGTTCTCTTGTGTTAACTAGTCAATGACTGAATCTATACTGTTGAACGTATTATTCATCAGTCTCAAGCAGGTGCGAATATGTTCTCAAGTTCTTTCTCGTGGAATTAAGTTTTTTAAATTCTTATAAAAATAAAATGTAAAATTTTGATTCGCCACACAAATATTGAAAATAATGGTGAAAATCTGAAACTGAGAATTTTCCAATTCATATGGAACTGCCGCGTCAACCTGCAAAACTTTGTTCTCTAACACGTTCCTAATGTCTTAGTCTTTTCAAATATATTCGTAATAGGCCTAAGGCAATAATTCTAAAGAAATTTATTATTTTTTTAATGGGGAAATAGAAAACCTTTGAATAGAACGATTTATTAAATTATATTTTTGAGGAATGCCACGAATTCATGAACAAAAGTGTTTAACTCCATTCTGGCAAAGTTTGGTGAAATAAAATGATTTCTAGTTGTTTTATAAACTGACCTCTATTTCTAGGGTGCAAATTGGATGAAGCTAACAGAGGATGACCACAATTCACTTAATAATGTCCAAATGAGGTCAACTGTTAAGATATTCGGGGCCCGAGAGTACTCAAACAGAATTGGGAAATCATAAATTTAAGTAGAATATTATTGCCATTCTCATCCGTGTACACTGAATTATAACTCAAATTTGTTTTTTTTTTTTTTTTTTAGTTAAAAAATAAAATCTTTTAATTTAAATGTATCTTAGGAAACTTGCAATGCGCTACTTAAGAATAGTTAATTTTGTTTTACACTTCCTCTTGGAACATTTCAACATTCTGCATATTTTTGAAAATATTTTTAACGCTAAAGTTAATCTGTACATTTAAGAAAGGTTCTTATTATTAAATTTTAACGACCTTTATACTTCTGTAGTCGTTCTTAAAGAATTGGGAGAAATCTCAAATTTTAGCGTAAAGACCGAGGTTTTGACGAGGGGACAGCCTTCTCATACACATAATAAATAATTTTGGTTTTATACGGGCAGATTTTCATATTGGAAGGGTTTTTTCTGGAGTTGAACTTTCCACAGACAGCTGAGTTAAGGTTATTGGATATCGTAATTTGTTAATTGTTCCTTTTCCCAACAATAAATAAATAATAGACAGTATGATTGTTCCCTATCTCACCCATTATAAAAACCCGGACCGAAATGCGAGTGCTCCGGAGAATGTAAAAACATAAGCGACATTAGATCTTTTCACGGGTATACAATTCAGATTTCTCTTTAATGCGAAACATGGCTTCAACGTTGTAACACTAAATCTTAAAGAATCTAATTTTAAATTAATTTATTCCAATACATATATGAAAATGGGTAATTAGAAGTGCAATGTTATTATTAGATTTTCTTAGGAATTACAAGTAGGTTTCGAAGTCTCGAGTTTGTTTCAAAGGCATTTTAAGAGTTTTTGCCAAAATACATGTTCCAGGGTAATCGGACCGCTGATAGCAGATAAAATGAGAGGAGCTGTTTGTACGTGCCAATATATATATATATATATATATATATATATATATATATATATATATATATATATATATATATATATATATATATATATATATATATATATATATATATATATATATATATATATATATATATATATATATATATATATATATATATATATATATATATATATATATATATATATATATATATATATATATATATATATATATATATTTATGATATATATTTTTCAAAGGCAACGCTATAGTGTTGCCTATAGTAAAGGCCATATGGCTCCAATGTTTTATTATTATTTGTTTATTTTTTTCTCCCAGAGGCACTTCATATGGAAGGGGTCGTCTTAGAAACTCCAAAGGGGGCTCATTCGATTGGAAATCGAGAGTTCTAGTGCCCTTTTTAATAGTCGAAAGTGATTGGAGGGCAACTAGCCCCCCCACACCCATCATTCCCCAAAACACATCCAATCAAAATTTTGAGGTAGCCATTTTGTTCAGCGTAGTTGATTTCCAGATATAAAATATGATTTTGAGGAGGATACCCCCCCCCACAACCCTCAGGGCAAGGGTTTTAAGTTATGCCCTGGGGGCATATAAGGTTTTTATAGAAGGTGATGTCGTAAAAACTTCAAAACAGGGTCACTCAATTGGAAATTAAAGAGCTAGTTCCCTTTTTAATAGTCGAAAGTGATTGCAGTGTAACTAGCCCCCTCCCCCCACGCCCATCATTTCCCGATAAACATCCAATCAAAAATTTCAGATAGCCAATTTGTTCAGCGTAGTTAATTTCCAGATTGAAAAAATTTTTTTCAGGAGGACACTCCCCCACGACCCTCAAGGCAAGGGTTTTAAGTCATGCCCTGGGGGCATATAAGGTTTTTATAGAAGGCGTTGTCATAGAACCTTCTAAAAAGGCTCATTCGATTGGAAATTAAAGTGCTAGGGCCCTTTTTAATAGAAGGCATTGTCGGAGAAACTTCAAAACAGGCTCATTGGATTAGAAATTAAAGGGCTATTGCCCTTTTTTATAGTCCAAAATGATTGGAGGGCAACTAGCCCCCCCCCACGCCCATCATTCCCCCAAACACATCCAATCAAAATTTTGAGATAGCCATTTTGTTCAGCGTAGTTGATTCTCAGATAGAAAATATAGTTTTGAGGAGGATACTCCCCCACAACCCTCAGGGCAAGGGTTTTAAGTTATGCCCTGGGGACATATAAGGTTTTTACAGAAAGCGTTGTCGTAGAAACTTCAAAACATGCTCACTCGACGGGAAATTACAGAGCTAGTGCCCTTTTTAATTGTCGAAAGTGATTGGAGTGTAACTAGACCCCTCCCCCCCCTCCACGCCCATCATTTCCCCAAACACATCCAATCAAAATTTTCAGATAGCCATTTTGTTCAGCGTAGTTGATTTCCAGATAGAAAATATCTTTTGGAGGAGGGTACTCCCCCACAACCCTCAGGGCAAGGGTTTTAAGTTATGCCCTGGGGGCATTTAAGGCTTTTATAGAAGGCGTTGTCGTAGAAACTTCAAAACAGGCTCATTCGATCGGAAAATATAAAGGGCTAGTGCCCTTTTTAATAGTCGAAAGTGATTGGAGTGAAACTAGCCCCCTCCACGCCCATCATTTCCCTTAACACATCCAATCAAAATTCTGAGATAGCCATTTTATTCAGCGTAGTTAATTTCCAGATAGAAAATATGTTTTTGAGGAGGAAACTCCCCCAGAACCTTCAGGGCAAGGTTTTAAGATATGCCCTGGGGGCATATAAGGTTTTATAGAAGGTGTTATTGTAGAAACTTCAAAAAAGGTTCATTCGATTGGAAATTCAAAGGGATATTGCCCTTTTTAAAAGTCAAAAGTGATTGGAGGGCAACTAGCCCCCCCCCCCTCCCTACACCCATCAATCCCCTAAACACATCCAATCAAAATTTTGAGATAGCCATTTTTGTTCAGCATAGTTGATTTCCAGATTGAAAATATATTTTTGAGGAGGATACTCCCCCACACCCCTCAGAGCATGTGTTTAAAGCTATGCCCTGGGGGCATGTCTGGTTTTTATAAAAGGCATTGTCTTAGAAACTTAAAAATATACTCATTTGATTTGAAGTAGAATAGCTATCGCCTTTTCTAATAGTCAAAAGTAATTGAATGGCCGCAATCCCCCCCCCTACTTTTGTTATTTAGACTGGTTAGACTTTGGAATTTTACAAGAATTCAAAAGTAATGCTTAAAACTATAAAAACCAAGCGGATTAAAAGTTGTTGTTTCATGTTCCCTTTTGGAAAAAGTGATATATTTAGTCTTTTACCTGATATACTTAACCCAAAAAAAGAAGCAGAGACTGGGTTGTCCGGGGCGTGCCGGGTGTATGTACTGATGGCTTCATTTTCTGCCTTCAGTCGGCCGTACGGCGCTGGTGCACTGGGAACTTAATGAACAAATTAATGAAATATTAGGACTTAACACTCCTGGAGGTAAAATATAAAAAAAAAGTAGTGACTATGCCCTGTGCAGTCCCTGTGCCTCTTTTATGAATGCCTCTGAGTTGTCAGTTTTGCGCATCTTGTTGCGGCCGACGAGCTGTAAAATTTTCGTTCTGTTGAGGTAATCGTCGTTGCGATAACTAGTAATTTAGGTGGTTGCAGAATTTTCCAGCTATTTTGTTGTTTAACACGGGAAAATCCACAACATACAACATACTGTGATTTAAAACAGGTGTACGGGGGTTGACGCCAAGAAAATTCAAAGTTTACTCTTATAATCTGTGTACAATCGCCTCAAATGGTGGTCGAAGTAGGAATTGATGTTGTTTTTATCGCGTTATCATTTCCTTCTAAGTCATGGGAAGCAAATGAGCGAACAACTCACTCTGTGAGTCTAATTTAGAACGATAGACTGAAAAAATAATTTTGTATTTCTCCTAAGTTATCCTGATCTATGCAAAGTAGCTATTGTTATACAAACCATGTAAAGAATGACATGCCATTTTTACTGTAAATGTCGCATGATATCATGACATCATCTTATAGGACCACACAGTTGGTACGATAATCCTTGGAAAAAACGAACTATCCCAACTTCATGACCTATCTAGAAATTTTTCAGTCCAGAAAATGTTTATTGTGCCAGATTTAAAAAAAATATCAAATCTTTTTTAAACAACTAATTTTATGATTTTACTTGGAACGCTAGATGTGACTGGTAAATTGCTCAATCCTGAAAGATATAATATCTTTTCATACTGTTGTCTTTTCAAAGATGTTTGATTACTCAAACAATTTCTACTAAGCTGTAAATTTATAAATAATTCAATTATATTTGAAATCTTAGTTCAAATTCTCAAAATTATTATATAAAATTCAAAAATATTTATAGTTAGTTAGCAACAATTTTACTTTTTGAGTTGAAACATTTAACTTACCTAGTTTAGTTTAAATAATTTTATTCTATTTTAGTTTTCAGTTCAGAATCTCAACAGTTATTAGGTAAAATGCAGAAATATTTATTGCGTCTTAGCAAAAATTATAACTTTAAATTATAATGCCCTTGGTCTAAATAAAAAAATCATAATAATAATAAGATAAATATTACATTGCTCCCACATCACTCTTTACTTAGGCAGCGCTATTATACTCCCTATGATATTATTTCCACTTTTAGTTACTATGTGCCATGGTTTGTTCTTTACTAGGTTTCAGCTATATCTGATGAAACTAGCTAGTCTCCATTTATAATAGCCTATGTCGATTCTTTATGTAAAATATCATTAAAACCATGATACTTATATTACTTAAAAAATTCACATTTAAAAAATAGATCCTTTATGTACAAAAAAATAAAAATTGATCTTTTCAACTACTAATCACTAATTATGTCATACATTATTTTTTTTTTGCTTTTTTTAACTAGAAAATGAACTAAAACTTTTAATTTCTGTTAAAATAAGTACTGTAGCAAAATTCTAGGACCTCTGTCTCGAGAAGATCACCCCTGGCGAAAAAAGGGCACATAAACACATATTAGTTATCTTTCTTTTGGCAAAAAATAAAAAATTACAAATTTTTTCAGATAATAGCTTCAAAACTCTACAGTAATGTTCTTTGATCCGCTTATACCGATCGTGTGATTTTCATAAAGATTCTCTTACTTTTAGGGGGTGTTTTTCCCCTAAAATGGAAAAATTGAAACATTCAATTAAAACACAATGAAAACTTCAATTCATAAGTACAAGACAGATGCACACTAACACTAATTGTGTTGACGAAAGTGATATTGACATATCCAATCAAATTTTTTCGATTGCAATTTTCTTCATCGTATTTGAACGTTGTGGAAATTAGGTCTTTGAGTATGACGAATCCAACCCTGAGGGCTGGGGGGTGTACGTGATGGTTAAAACTTTATGGTATGTTCTGGTTCCACCCGGTTAAAGGGTTGTACGTTACGCCCTGGGGGCATATAAGTTTTTTTATTGAAAGCGTTGTCGTAGAAACTTCAAAAGGGCTCATTCGATCGGAAATCAGAAGGACGAATGCCTTGAAACAACACATAACAAAGTCCAAATTTTTGACCGGACATATCCAACACTACGGTTAGGTTAGCGTCAGTGCGCCATGGCCGCTAAACTAAACGAGGGGGGTGGTCTTTGCGGGCAAAAATGTGGACGGTTGATTTTGTTGTTTCAATTGTGTCCTGTCATCTACATCTATTGTCCCCTCCTCAACAGCTCGCTCTTTATGTTAAAGTTCGAATTCTGTCCCAACTCTTTAAGAACAACTCCTGCTCGTGGGGATGTATTTTGCGTAGAAAATGTAGTTCTAGCGTATATTTTCCTTTTGCCTCTTTAGATTTCTTGCTAACACAGTTTAAAAACCTTATGATTTTAGAGGCATCCAAAAGAGATAAGGCAGTGATACCTACATACAGAGGACAAGTTGAATCCTAACCTAACCTGTAGTTTTGGTATTTCCGTGCAAAAATATGGAATTTTGTATTTGATGTTACATTTGTTTACTGTAATATATATCTTTTTCCCCCTCCACAACAATTATATATTTACGATAATTTTCTATTTCGTGCCAATTTATTTAAGAACTACTCATTAAAACAACGGGTCTTTATAGAAGCGACTCAATGGTCCTAGAATATCGTAAGAGGGTTCATTCAAAACATTGTATTTTTTTGCCAGAAGAAAGATTATGCCTGATTAGAGCTTTTTTATTAATCATCTTAACAGTCCTTTATATTATGACTTTAAAAAGCAAACAATTCCAACAAGGTTGAAAACGAACTGTTTGATAAACTTCGACTTTCTTCCAGCATTTAGAGGTTTGGGGCGATAAATGAACCATGCGGAACAGTTCGATATCACAGGTGGACATACCTCTTAGGGGTAGGGAATTTCGGAGGATTCTTCCACGGTAGGATGGACTAAAAGACCAAAAAAAACACTTTCAGGTTCGATTATTTGAAGTTTTCCTACAGATCTTTCAAACCTATCTGGAAGGGGGAGGTCCCTAGTCCCCCTTGCTTTAAAAAATTAAAAATTTAATAAATAATAGGTAATAACCGAATATAAAATGAGCAAAAATGACAGCATAAAAAGAGGAATATCTGAAATTGAGACAGTTTTGAGAAGGACCAAATATCTAAAATATGAAATATGTCTATTTCTGCTCGATAACTCTCTCAGGTGAGCTAAATGATGATTGGGACATCGATTCTCCTAGATTCCTCTCCCTCATGATTTTGATAATAATTCTTTTTTGGATTTGTCTTTGAAAAATATCAATTTTGCTACTTTCAGTGAAAAAAAATGGCGCTTTCTAGATTCTGAGCAACTAATTCCCTCCCCCCCTATTTTCCAGGACTTGGGACCCCTGTCCTCTTCCAATGGGAGATAGGTATTTAAAGCATTTGATACCTTGATCTGATTGGTAAATTAAATAAAAAAACAAGTTTTTTAAACTGAAAGTAAGGAGCGACATTAAAACTTAAAACGAACAAAAATTATTCCGTATATGAAAGGGGAGGCCCCCTCCTCAACGCCTCTCTCTTTACGCTAGTTTGACTCTTTCTCAGAAATTTGTTTTTAAAAAAAATAAAAACTTTAGCTAAAAGTGCGTGGATTTGCGGAGGGGACAGCCCCGTTCATATAAGTACTCTTTTCTGTTCGTGTTAAGTTTTAATTTCACTCAGTACTTTCAGTATAATAATCTTGTTTTTTTTATTTAATTTCTGATAGTTTTTAAAACAAAAAAAACTTTATATTAAATATAGTGGCTGTGAGGAGGGAACATCCTCAATCATATAAGCACTAATTTATGTTGGTTTTAAGCTTTAATATCGCTCCTTACTTTCAGTTTAAAAAACGTGTTGTTTTTTTTTTATTTCTGATCGTTTTTTAGTTAATGCAGCTATTATTTTGGCTCATCGTCATTGAATAAGTAAACAAAATTTGCATAAAATTTTACTTTTCTTTTGCTGAATGGCTGTCTCTAAATTTGGTTCTGACATAATTTACAAATTAACTGACGTAACGAACTTTTACATTCGTATATTTTTATTACGTATATTATGGGGTTCGCCCCCTAGTCAATACCTTGCTCTTTACGTTAAGTTCAGATCGTGTTCCAATTCGTTAAGAATGACTCCTTAATCAAAAAGGCCGTTAATTAGAATATATATCTATGACGAAAGTACAAAAAAACTTGTTTTATATTTAATTGCTGATGGTTTTTAAATAAATGTAGAAAATCTAGGTCCCCTTTCAACGAAAATTCGCTCCCGCCCGGTTTATTTATCCATGGAAAAACTTTACCACGCGGTCAAAATTTGCAAGTAGTGTTGCGCTATTTTTCTAAGGCATAGTAACAGAACAGCCAAAGAAATCGAATCCATTTTTATGAAAGTCATAAGTTGAGCAATTTTCAACTGACTGAAATGAATGAATGCATTGAAGAAGAGATCTTTGCCCTCAGACATATCAAAATCGAAATTATTTAAACAATAGAAATTCATAGTTACAGATAGTGCTCTTAGTGAAAAATTAGAAAAAAATGGCTAGCGTAAATGCAATGGTAATGTATTTTCAATCTATCGAGTGGCTCATATATATTATACCAAACACATTCGAGAAATTTTAGCAACAAAATTATGGAGACAGCAACAAAAAAAACTAACTAAAATACAAACTCTATATATTAAGTATTTAATTAAAATATACCTACATCGTACTTCATGTCACGCAGCCAAGTTAATTGCTCCGAATGCAGAAAGGTTAACCTGTTTTTTGCAGATTCAAGTAAGTAAACTGCTCGACTGTGTTTGGTTTAATACATAACTACCTATTTAGCTTTAAGTTTTTTATATTATAATTTTTTTATCTTTTCCTTTATAATCTTAATTTATTTTATTTTTTTATTTATTTATTAATCCACATAACGGTAAGCTAAAAAGCTTTTCGTACTAATACAATATATAATATAATGAAAGGCAACACAAACGTCTAAACTGAAAAGGCACTTGTGTAAAACTGGCTATCAACCAACATATTCTTAAACGATTCAACTGATCCGGCTTCAACAACTTCTGGCGGTAAATTATTCCAAGAGTCTGTGACCCTATTAACAAATGAATTGTGTCCAATTTTCCAGTGGGTTCTTGGTGGGTAAATTTTATAAGGATGCTGTCGTGTCAAGTGGTAGTGGCTGAATTCAAAAATTTTCCTACCTCAATATCGTCCACGCCTTTGATTATTTTGAATGTGTTTATGAGGTCGGTAAGGCGACGTCGGAAATGCAGTGAAGGAAGTTGGAGCCTAGTTAGTTTTTGTGCGTAAGGAAGGTGTTTCAAATAAGGGATCATTTTTGTCGCCCGCCTCTGAATCTTTTCAACTCGGTGCTTGTCTGTTACATTCAGAGGAAACCAAGCAGAAGTATTATATTCAACAACTGGCCGAACAAATGATTTATAAAGTAACATAAAATTCTTAAGATTAAACTTCCTGAAATTCCGTTTTAAAGTGAGGAGTTGGTAACTTGCATTTCTTACTACAGTCGAAACATGTCTATCAAATTTTAAATGTGTATCAAAGTGAACACCGAGGTCGCGTACAAATTCTTCTGACGGTATATGTGAGCCAGATAGGGAGTATGCACGGCTGGGCTGATTTTTATTCCCGTAATGAAGCACTGCACATTTTGATGCATTTACAAATTCAGTAAATCCAGTTAAATCCAGCAGGACAATGCTCCAAAGCACTAAATGAGTAATTAACAAAACAATACTAATTTGTTTTTGTTTGTAACAAATTTGTTTCGAAAGGGTAAGTTAGTTTGCAACAAATTTGTTTCACAGGCTAATTTGTTTTGCTTTAAGCATTAGGCTAGCTCTAAGATTGCTGTTGTTGTTGTCAAAAATGACATTCTCGGCTTTCGTTACGACAAAAATAAAAATATAAATGCAATGAATGAAGAAGCGATACGACAACAGGTATGGATTGTTTGGGGGGAAAGGGGTGCAGACTAGGTTCATTGACTTTATATATTGTAAATAAATTCAATCTCTTGATGTATATAGTGTTATTAAATATGAGTTTTTTTTAGAGTTTTTTTTATTATTGATTTTCATCAAACCTTAATTAAAATTCACTCCAACGAGCTGTTTGAAACAAACTAATCTTTATTTTGTAATGCATGAGAGGTTGGTTATATATTAGAACATGAAGGGACTTGGGCGGAAAGTATAGGTGGACTACATGCAGAATTTGTTAGCTACGATTTTTCTACATATTCTGAAGTAAGAATTGTTTAATAACGTCACTTCTTGAGTGGGGTCGGGATAATACCTCAGTCCCCTGTTTAATATACATTTAATAATTATATTTTTAAAATTAAAATGGTCAATAATATTATTTAGAAAAACCAAAATTTTAATTATTTGACTAAATTTTTGTAACTCCCCCCCCTCCCCTCCATTCCAACACCTCAAGAAACAATCCCACGATTTTACAAATTACAAGAAAGAGTATCGCTTTCTAATATGGAATAATTCCATAAATTAATTTGTTCATAAAAACGAATAATTGCATAACTCGAGACCCTCCCCCCCCCGCCATCCAAATTGATATATGATATAACGCACGATTTTACATTTTGGAGAACGATTATCATATCCTAAAAGTAAATTATTAATTACTTATGATATTTATTATGAGACCACTAAGGATTTTCAGATAGTGTGATTTGACAATTACTATTAAAGTCTGGAAACAGAAGTCAGTTATATGAAGAGATAACGAAAATTACAAACTGTAGGAGTGTTGTGTGTTTGGAATAGAAACTGGTAAGCAAAAAAGTGTTTATAAAAAAATTGGTAGTTCCGAATTTAAAAGCCGGATTTCAATATAAATAGCTTTAATCCTTATAAAATTTTATTGTGTATTCGAAAAAACGAGAAGCATTGGCGTTACAAATCCCAATTTCCCCAACTAATACTGCAAGTTAACTTCAACATATCATTTTGTTTTTAAATCCTTAAAATAATAAGATCCCAAAATTAGACAGAATAAGAAGCTACACTATAAATAATTATTTGCATTTGTATAATAAGTATACTATGGACGATAAAAAATATAATCTAGGGGGTGCATTAGGATGGGAGTCAAAACTGTGGTAGGTCGTAAATTATCCGACGGCATCGCCTCCTCCCCGTTCATTATTTCTCCAAGCACCCAACACGAGCTATGTCAACTGAACTAGAAGAAATCTCCGATTAACATTGAATACCTTTCAGTTACTATTTGTGTCTATTATTGCTATTATTATTTTCATAATTTAATTATTCTTGTTTTATTATTTAATATATGCTATCAATTATTCACTAATTTTTGTATTATTAGTTCAAATTGGAAATTGTGATTTCACAATAAATACATTTTAATCCATGCTAATGATATAAAATAAAAGAAATTGGAACATATAATCAAAAAAATGGACAGAATAAGATGTTGCTCAGTAAATAATTTTTTTTATTTAGTCTTATAAAGGAAGTGGTACCATTTCAGCTAACCGTCACAAGCACTGAACGTCATTTCGTTGACAAGGCAAATTAGAACATCGACAGTCACAATTGCTACCCGTCAGAATTTCGACAGTTGTAACATCGACACGTCAGTTCATAGACAGTCACAATCACTACCCGTCAGAACGTCGACAGTCAAATAATTTAAAAAATTTTATTATTTTATTACGTGTCAATATTAAGAATGTCTAAGTTATGGCGGGTTGTGGTTCTGATGTGTTTTCGTTTTGTATATTTTTTTATTTTTTATGCGGGGTCGTTTTTATGACTGTCGACGTTTTGACGGTTAGTGTTTCTTACGGATTTTCGTTATGAAAAAAATTTATACGTTTATATAATGGTAATAAGTATATAATAGTTTAGAAACCAATTTCGGCTATATATTTGCACATCAGGGGGATGGGGTAAAGCATGGCATATATTAAATACGTAACCTAACTTAACCGAGGTACCTTGTCCCCCCTAAACCCCAATCAAATTAGAGTTTTAAAATTTTTGATGTTATGAGGTGTCGATATTATGACTGTTGACGTTGTGACGGATTTTTTGTTATGAAAATTTTGTTAGGTCTTATGACTGTTGACATTCTGACGGTACGTGGCTCTGGCAGAATTTAGTTGGTAGAAAAAATTTTAATGTTATGACTGTCGACGTTCTGACGGGTAGCGATTGTGACTGTCGATGTCCTGACGTGTCGATGTTCTGATAGATTTTGGTGATGTCCTGACGGTAGTAGTCCCGACGTGTAGATGTCCTTGTGTCGTTACTAAATTATCCGACGGCATCGTCCCCTCCCCGTCCATTACTTCTCCAAGCATCGATTAGGAGCTATGTCAACTGTACTAGAAGGAACACGTTCAAATCTCTGATTAACATTGAATACCTTTCCGTTACTATTTTTATGTATTTAATGCTATTATTATTTTCATAATTTAATTATCCTAATGGTATTATTTAATATACTACATCTATTATTAACTAATTTTGGTTACATAATTTTAAATTGTAAATTTTTTTGATTTTCAAATATCTACTGCTTAATCTATGCTAATGATATATTCTAGATGAACTAAGATGAATTTGAACTACAACTTTTCACCAAAGTATTGAATTATGTTAAATTATATGACCAGGACGAAGTCCTTCTCCAGCTGGAAGAAAATGCAAAAAGAGATGTGCGATGAAAATTAGAGTAAGTTTTGACCTAAATCTCCTTCCAGTAATTCAAATCCAAGTGATGTTTAATTAGTACAAAATTTGATATATTAATACAAAGCATAACATAATTATAACAGTACATTTTTTAATAAACATGTCTCAGAAGTTCGAAGGTAATTTATTAATAATTAGTACAAATTTCAGATAATCATAAATTATAGTTAAGGCAATAATTGAATGTGGAGAAACAAAAAAAAATTAAATAAAGGTAATTAAATAGATGTAGATACGTTTAAAATGTATATTTATATTATTTATAGTTGTTTGACTTTGCTTAACTATTTAATGAAGTATAAATTTAGACTAAAATATAATAATAAAGGAAGATACGACATTTATTTCAATTAATCTCCTTCTGACCCGCTTCGAAGGTTTGTATTTGAATTTCGGGTTACAAATAAGAAAAAATTAACAACGAATAGTAAAAAGGTCGTAAAGAAAACGAAAAGTCACACTGAATGATGATTTTTCACTTAACAATGCAACATAATATATCAACTGCAAATTAAAAGAAAACTTGTCAAACTACGCAAAATAAAAAGAAATAATAAATACTTTAAGTTTCTGACATGCGGCCTAAAAGTAAATTTTTTAATCTATGTACAAATTTTAGAAGTGTTTTTTTTTCGTTATTGTCCGTTTGCAATTAGACATAACCTAAACCCCGAATGGAAAGAACTTTTGGGTTAGATATCCTGATGTTTATCGTGGTTCACATGGGGGGTGGGGGCCAACAGTTGGTTAACTGGTGACTGTAAAAAAGACTTATTGATTAATAATATAAATATGTAGGGGAATTAAGAAATTTGTTCTTTTGTTCACAGCCCATTAATACCCCCCCCCCTCCACCCCTATTGTTCTTATATATAGGAAAACTTGATGTATAATGTGTTAAATTTGCATCATACTTATTTATATTTCCTTTGTATATAGTGTTAGAGATAAAGTTTATCATTTGAGGAAGATCATTAGGTCGGCCCAGTTTCATATAATTATAATCACTTACTAACTATCAAGCTAATTATTATAGACGCAAAAAAAGGGGTTGGGGATAAAAACTATCAAATAAATATACACCATGTGTGAAACCATAATTAAAAGAAATAAATACACACAATACGTCAACAATATATGTTAGTGTATTATTTTTTTTGGCAATGAAGCGGACCAACATTGTTGCATCGCTCGAGTTGAGAAGCAAATGGGTGACAAAAAAGGAATCTTTTGACAGCGATCTTTATGAAGCCGAATTACAGATGTTGAGCTATAGACGAATTATAGTTTGGACCGTATTTTCTGTGCAAGGGTTTGTTAATGCAAGTAATTTTTCCCTCAAGATCAAGGCAAGAAAATCTATGAATATTATATTATTTTTTGTTTACATTATATTACATTTACATTATTTAATTTTTGATGTCATTGATTATTTTGTCAATATTTCAACGTGTTTTTTAATGTGATAAAATTAATTGCCTCAGTAATATTAGTTAACGCAGTACTTATAATTATTCTTCAACGTTTATAAATTAGATATGTAAATTTTTTAACTGTATAATCTATGGTTATTTTTCTTGTTTATTTACAAGCAGTAAGTTCAATATTTTAATTCTCAATATTCGTTTTACATATTTTTCTTAAAGTAGTTTATAATTTGAAATGTTATAAATATTAATAATTAATATCAAGTATAATTATTATATCCAGCATTTACGTTCATATTTATATATATATTTTACTGAACTAATTTGTAATTTATTTTTTTAGGTGGGAGCTTTGAAAATTTTAATGAGGAAAAAAAAATATCAGAGGTAACATTGAGGGGCATCTGAAGCTGAACAAAATGAACTGCAAACAAAATCAAGATAATGAAGAATGTAAGATCTTCCGGTAGAAATAAGACACAGTACGAGCGGCACAAAGCATATTCAACTCACTGAATGCAACCGAGGAATGTAAGCACAAAGAACAATTACTTATCCTAATTACTAGCACATTGTTCCTCTTTACTATTTAATCTACATTTTTTTTAATTTCAAAAGTTCTCCTGAAATTAATTAATTTGTGTTCTACTGACAGAAAGTATATACTTCAATAAATTCATCGTTTATTTTTTGAACATTTTCTTAGAACGTGTTTAATGAGTGTTATCAGAAATCATTATAAGTTAATATTGTCCACAAATGCTTTTATAATGCACACTAAATTAAATATAGCAAAAAATATGACTTTAAAAAAATCTATCATCACAAATCTAGGGGTTACTAATTTGTGCCACTTTCTTTCTGTCTCTAATATATCTCTCTGTCAGTAAAATAAACCTTCCTATAATCATAAAATTTCTCTTTGTACGACTTAATATAATACTACAAAAATACAGTAATGATTGCTTAATAAGAGTTTGCACTATTTACGAAAAAAAAGAAAAGAATATGTAAAAATAAAATAAGTATAAATAAGAAATAATGAAAGTACATATTTAAAACTAATGCTAAAAATATTTTTTTTGTTTTGTTTTGGGTTCTATATGCAAGTGTGACAGATTTATATTTTTGGAACAACATAAAAAACAAATAAGTTAGAACAATTTATTTAATTGAAGAATAATACTTGAAAAACATGAAACTTTTTGTAATGATCGAGTTCTAGTCTAAATTGTGTGAATACAAGGCTCATAATTATACTCTCTCCTATTTGTTTCAAACTTGGCGTGACATAACTCAGCATTCATCTCAGGTTTTCAATATTCCTGTCAGTTTGGAGAGTGGGTGAACGCTGAGGAAACTGAACCAAACCGTTAAATTTTATTTTTTTTAGACCTCCCTAAACAGACTATTCGTTGGAATTACCAATATAACTTATATCTCAATTGTTAGGTTATGTTACTAAATAATTATATGCCCTTAATATAAAAGAAATATTATTCATTTAGTAAATAAATAACAACTCAATTTCATTTTGCAGCATCATTTTGCAATGAAGAGGAGTAGCTTCACAGAGGATATACTTCATAGAGAACCAAAGTTGTTCGAACCATGATCGAGGTTCTGCCTAAATTGCGTGCAAACAAAGCTCATAATCATACTCTCTCCTATTTGTTTCAAACTTAGCGTGACAAAACTCAGTATTCACCTCAGGTTGTAAATATATCAAATTAATATAAAATAAATATAATTCTTTTAGTAAATATATGACAACACAAATTCATTTTGCAGCAGCATTTTGCAATGAAGAGGAGTAGCTTCTCAAAGGATCTTATCCATATAGAACCAATGTTGTTCGAAGCATGATCGAGTTTCTGCCTAAAATACGTGCAAAAAAAGATCGGTATAATACTCTCTCCTATTTGTTTCAAACTTAGCGTGACAAAACTCAGTATTCACCTCAGATTGTCAATATATCCCCTTAATATAAAAGAAATATTATTCATTTAGTAAATAAATAACAACTCAATTTCATTTTGCAGCAGAATTTTGCAATGAAGAAGAGTGGTTCCGAAAAGTGAATTTTTCTTATCGAAGAATAATATTGAAAAAACTCAATATAAAACCATGATTCAGCAGAGGGACCATAAGGCTGAATGGGTGAGTGTATTATTGCTTGATCGTTATAATTATTTAACAAATTTAAATGCAATCGGCATTGGACATGTCTAGTGTAATAATAATTAAGATTTTAATTGACGTTTTAATAGGAAATTAATTATAAAATCTGTACCCTGTGATGGGGGTTTGGCTTTGAAAGCTAACGTAAAACTGGGTCTGGAGTTCAACCTCGATCATGACATTAATTTGCAGAGCCAACGCAGTCAGCCAGTATTGAAAATAATCATTAATCCAAACCATTCACAGGACGAATACTTGTCAAGGAGTGACATTTCTACTTAATAAATCACTTGAGATTACTGTCCATAGATATATAAATATTTTGAGCCAATAATTTGAGAATACAACAAAAGAGAAAAAATGGATATAACATGTGCTTGCTGAAAAATTTACCTGACGGATAAAAGTAGTTGAAATTTAATCTTTCAAACACTTCAAAATTTCTAAGCTACATTATCTATGTCAATGTCAATTGAAGTTAATAGTTTTTAATTAGGAGCAATTTTACTTAGCATTAGAATTTATTCCAAAAATTAAATAATCATTTTGTGGAAAAAGTGAATGAAATGTGTCCAATTTTAGTTAAATTATAATACAATGAAAGTAAAAATGTACACTTAATGTTTTCATATTTCAATGTGTTACACGTAAACTTAAGTTTAAATACTGCAGTCTCGGAAAGAGAAACTCTGAACTGTTTTAAGGGTATTGTCTAGGTATATTGTTGCTTTAATAAATTAATTCCATGGTGATTGCCGTATTCTGGAACAATAGTAGCACATATTTCAATTTAGGTATTTTGTTATTTGTGTTTTATAGTATTTTAAATGAACATTGTTGTATTTTATTATCATAAAAAGAAAAATTTATATTAAAAAAGTAGATATACCTTTAAAATTTAATAATACCATTTAATTCAATACTTTTGCATTAGCCCTTGTTAAAAGTATTGCTAGTTCAGAAATATATTGTTTGTAAATTATAGAGAAAAGATTGTTGTACAGAAAGAATTGAACGAAACACAGTTTTAAGAATTTTTTTGTTAATGTTGAAATGTTAAAAAATTGTTGAACACTAATTTTCAGTACTGCTTTGATATCGGCACAAACATAAATGCCTAAATTTCACCCTCATACAATTTGTATTTAGAATCAATAGTGAATTTTTAATCCGCGGGAAGATTGATTCTGTTATATAAAATTTTTTATTTGTTCAGTTTTACAAATTTTGTGACAAGCGTTAGTGCGAAACATAATAACATTATACACACAGTAGTTGAATTAAGTTTTTCCAATTAATACCTATTTGATTCATTTTAATTTGTATTTTTGGTAATGGCTTGACTGACGTTACATTTGCTTGATACAGTCAAAAATAATATAATGGAATAATAGTAATGATATAATATTGTGGGAGTGTTTGAATAAATTCAGGATTAATGATGAAGAATTTTTTCAAAAACCAGGGAAACTTATTGTGTATGTCATCTATTTTAAGATCCTAGGGAAAAGTGTTAAACTAAGTGAAATATAAAAATTACAAGTGTTAAAAATTTCAGTTCTAAAAATAGCATTATTAGGCGTTTAGATCTTCTTGGTGTAATTAATTTTGAAGTGAAGGTAAATTACCTAAATTAAACAAAATTTCCCCAGAGTTGGTCTTAATGAACACAAATAAAAATTTTCTAGGGTTCTATATTTATTTAATGATCTTGTAAAATAGAAGTACGTAAAGATAACGTCTGTGTATACCATATTGCTTGTAAAAATTACAATACTTAAAAATTAATGTACTATGAGATGCGAATTAGCTTTGAAGTACTAAGACTAAATATCTGTTCCTTCCCTAGATGATAGATGTGCTGAAGCATCCAGAATTGCTCCTTGAAAACACTGAAGAGGAAACCTTAATAATTAAAGAGAAGTTGTATTTCTCCGGAAACAAATATAATTCTTTAGAAAAAAACAAACGGTATTTAAAAAACATTTTGATATAATCATATAGTGAATAAAACACGTTGTATATATTTTTTACCAGACTTATAGCTAGATAATTATTACTTTATTTTGATCGTGCCATTAATATACAATGTTCTTGATTCTTTCGAGGTTGACGTTAAATATTAATATATTAAAGATCTCAATAAAATAATATAATGAAAAAAAAAACTCAACAGACGTGAGACTAATTATTGCACAATAAGTAAAACCAATTATTTACAACATAGTCAAAAGAAATTGGGGAAAAGAAGAAAATAACAAATTATAATATAAAATAACCTTAATTCAGCTGTCTGTGAAAAGTTCAACTCCAGAAAAAACCCTTCCAATGTGGAAATCTGCTTGTATAAAACCAAAACTATTTATTATGTGTATGTACTACAAAATATTTACCTCCAGATAAAAAAAAACACAAAAAAAAACAACTAAACTAAACACGCATACGTGATCTTTGTTTTGGAAACAAATAAAAATTTCCACATTTTTACATATAAGAGCTTGAAACTTCTATAGTAGGGTCTCTCTGATTTATGTCTATGAATTCATGTATGTATGTTTGTCTGTAATTTTCATTAAAGTGTCTACTGACTTGTATGGTGTGTTGTGTTACCTTAGATTAATTTGACTTAAATAATGCAAATGTTTGCTCATACACGTTACTTTTCATGGGTAAGACCTAAACTTGATGACAACTTATATATTGGAAAAGTACTAGCTCACAGCTCAAAATCTGATAAATGCGTTTTGAAATAAAAAATGTTAATATATGAAAGAACTATCAAATTTATAGCCAATTTACGAAAGGTACAATATTTTCTAATGATTATTCCAAACAATGAAATTTTGTTATGAAGTAATATAAATAGGAACTTCAGAAAGCAGGCTGAATACTTACTGAGTAATGTTATTATTTAAGTGCAAACTACTATCATTTAGATTACCTAACATAGCAGAAACCCTATCTAGGAAAATTGAAGCCTCCCCAGAGTTGGTCTTATTGAACCCAAATAAAAATTTTCTAGGGTTCTAAATTGAATTAATCATCTTAGATATTAGAAGTACGTAAAGATAACGTCTGTGTATACCATATTGCTTGTAAAAATTACAAGACTTAACAATTAATGTACTATGAGATGTGTATTAGCTTTGAGGTACTAAGACTAAATATCTATTCATTTTCTACACGATGGATGTGCTGAAGAATCCAGAATTGATCCTTGAAAACATTGAAGAGGAAAACTTTATCATTGAAGAGAAGTTGCATTTCTCCCAAAACAAATAAAATTTATTAGAAAAAACCAAACAGTTTCTAAAAAAACATTTTGATATTATCATATAGTGAATAAAACACGTTGTATGTATTTTTCCCAGACTTATAGCTAGAAGATTATTACTTTATTTTGATCATGCCATTATGATACAATATTATTGATTCTTTCGAGGTTGACGTTATATATGAATATATTAAAGATCGCAATACAATAATATAATGAAAAAAACTGAACAGAAGTCAGACTAATTATTACATAATAAGTAAGACCAATTATTTACAACATATTTAAAAGAAGTTGGGGAAAAGAAACAATTAACAAATTATAATATCCAATAACCTGAATTCAGCTGTCTGTGGAAAGTTCAACGCCAGAAAAAACCCTTCCAATGTGAAAATCTGATTTTATAAAACATAATTTATTTTTTTTTTTTATTTATTAAAAAAAATTTACCTCCAAAAAAAAAAAAAAAAAAAAAAAAACAAATAAACAACCAAACGTGATATTTCTTCTTAAAACAAATAAAAATTTCCACATTTTTACATATAGGAGCTTGAAACTTCTATAGTAGGGTTCTCTGATACGTTGAATCAGATGGTGCGATTTTCATTAAAGTTCTGTGACTTGTAAGGGGTGTTTCCCCCTTTTCTCTAAAATAGTGCAGATTTTCTCATACACATTACTTTTGATGGGTAAGACTAAACTTGATGAAACTTATATATTGTAAATCAACATAAAAATTTGATTATTTTGATATTTAATATTGGTATCAAAATTCCGTTTTTTAGAATTTCGGTTACTATTGAACGGTTACTAGTTCGTTACCACGAACTGTTTGACAATATTATTTATTCTTTCTAGGGTGACTTTACATATGAATATATTAGAGATCGCAATAAAATAATATAATGAAAAAAAATAACTCAACAGAAGTCAGACTAATTATTACACAACAAGTCAGGCTAATTATTTACAAAATATTTAAAAGTAGCTGGGGAAAAGAAACAATTAACAAATTATAATATCCAATAACCTAAACTGAGCTGTATGTGGAAAGTTCCACGCCGGAAAAAACCCTTCCAATGTGAAACTCTGCCCGTTTAATTTTTTTTTTTACTATTATGTATATGAGGAGGCTGTCCCCTCGTCAAAACCTCGGTATCTACGCTAAAATTTTACTTTTCTCCCAATTCTGTAAGAACGACTACTGAAGTATAAAGGTCGTTAAAATTAAATAATAAGAACCTTTCTTAAATTTACAGAAAAAATTTAGCGTTAAAAAAATTTTCAACTATATGCAGAATGTTGGAATACTCCAATATGAAGTTTAAAACAATTTTAGATATACTTAAGTAGCGAAGAGCTAGTTTCCTAACGAAAATTCAAATTAAAAGTTTTTATTTTCAAATTAAAAAAACCAAAAACAAAAAAGTTATAATAAAGTCTGCACAGATGAGCATGGCAATAATGTTATCTTTAAAGTTATTATTTTCCAATTCTGTTTGAGTACTCTCTGACCCAGAATATTTCAACAGGTAACCTCACTCGGCCATTATTAAGTGAATTGTACACATCATGTATAACCTACATCTAATATGCACCCTAGAATTAGAGGTGAATTTATAAAACAACTAGAAATCAGTTTCTTTCAGCAAACTTTGCCAGACTGGAGTTAAACACTTTCGTTCATGAATTTGTAGCATTCCCCAAAAATGTAATTTAATACATCATTTTATTCAAAGTTTTAATATTTACGCATTAAAAAAATCAAATTTCATTAGAATTTTTACCTTAGGCCTATTAAAAATACATTCGAGACGACTAGAACATTAGGAATGTGTTAGAGAACGAAGTTTTACAGGTTGACGCGGCAGTTCAATACGACTTTGAAAATTCTCAATTTCAATGACCAGATTATTGCCATTTTTCGAACCATTTAACCCCATTTGCCATTTAACCAACCAGCATTCTTATTTGTGGTGCCCAGGCACATAGCTTCCACACCAAGTTTTATAGGTATGCTGGTGTGCCTTTGGTTCACTATCAGCTATGATTGTAGCTTTAGGTGTATGTAACTAACCAGCATTCTTCTTTTAAACCAGTATACACTTCAATCATATACAAATGTCGATCCACATAGTCTTAAAACTAAATACAAATTCCCTAATGATTTTCAAAAATAAATTTTGTTATGAAGTAATTAAATAGGAACTAGAAGCAGATGAATATTTCTGAGTTGTTATTATTTAGTGCAATTGCTATATTTTCCTTAAGTAGAGTTTAATTCATAACATAGAAAAAAAGAAGTTTAAACCATTGTCAAATATCTTCCCTTAAGTTACATATCCTATAGGTATAATTTAGTTGAAAACACATATTTAAAAAAGTAAAAAACATTTTAAAATACCTTAGAAATATCTTTGCACAAAAAAAAAAGTAATAACTTAACAGTCACGTTTTCGTTTACCATCAATTTCACATTTTAATCATCTCAAAAATACATAAGACCCTCCACCGTTTGCCTTCACGAATAATAGTGACCGGATTTGAAGTTAATACCTGAATTTACGACAATGAGTATTGCTCTATACCGTTCCAATGATGCCACAATGTCATTATAGACAACTTCAGTTTTGACCTCAAACATTTTTCTTTTCAGCAATGTAGAATCTGGATTGAAACCAATTATTCTTCTCGTAATTTTATGTGCCATTGCACTTCTGTCCAAGTTAATCGCAAGAAACTGCGACATATCAGTAAAAACTTTCTGTGATGTTATTCGATGTTCATTTGGACAATATTTCTCAACTTGATTTGGACTTAGCACTTCAGTCAATTGAATGTCCAACGTCTGAACAACCTCTTCATGAGGTGGTGCCTCAGGATTAAGAACTCCTGGAACTGGAAAATAGCACACTTTTTTATTTGTCATGTTATCATCAATTTGGCTCCAGTTACAGTGGTGATAGGCCAAAAATTTATTACTCTTGAACTGAAATAGTCTACAAATAGGACTATGGGTAGTTGATCAGTTTGTTTCCGAGTTTTCTTCATCAATACCTCTACCCAAAGATTCTCTAAAATCATATGTTGACTGATATTTGTCGTCGGGAAACCTATACACAGGTGGGAGTAATTATCTTAGGTGGACTGTTAACTCAATCTTGTGAAGGGATGACACAACTAGCCGTAAAATTTCAGCTGCAATCTTGCCTTGTGAATTCTGCAACATATCAAAAAGTACTCTGTGTAAGCTGAAAACGCACTGAACTGCAGAGTTTTCAGAGCAAGAGAGACAATCTATATTTTGGAAATCTTTTCTACCAGCACCAAGCCCCCTGGGGTAGAGCTACGTTCTGTTAGTTATTTACTTTGTTTCTTCATATAAGTTGTAGAAAATTATCATCATTCAGTGTCAATCTAATCCCGGGTGATTTGTCTTTATCCTTCTTATACTCTGTTTTTTAGAATTCTATCTGATTTGAAAAGGAATATTCCACTGATGCCTTTCTTTGTTTCCCCTTTCCAATGATGGCAAATTTGACACTAGTCTTACTTTTCTTCATTCTTGGAGAAACAGCTTCTGTACTACCTATTTTCATGACGTCATCGTTCAAATTAGTTGTTGGTGTTTGGATGATTTTCAATAATGGAAGATCTGGTCTAAAACTACTCCTAAGACGATTATACTCTGAGATGGCTTCCATGTCAGCAATAATTTTACATGGATCAAGTTCCACAAGATGCAGCCCTGCTGTAGTTGTAACCCTGGATAATGCAACATAAATCATCCCCGGTCCATAGCAACGACTTCCTGCATCAACGATAACAACTTTCAAGCTCAGGCCTTGAGACTTGTTGAATAGTAATTGCAAATGCTAGTTGCAATGGAAACTATTTCCTAGCATAATAAACCTCTTTGAGTGCTTCAAATCGAACTGTAGCACGGCCTTATGCTTGTCAACTGTTCTTGACCATCAAATTGTACCAAAACATTCACTATCTCACCAGATGGTATACTTTTTAACGTAGCCCAGATCCGTAGATCCGTAGATCCGTTTACTAAGCCTTTATCCATAGCAATATTTCTTTGAAGTATTACTCGTGCACCAATTGATAGGATCAATTTTGTTAATGCACCAGCTGTCCGTTTGCTGTCATCGGCAAAGCTGAAAATCCTTTTCGCTGCTTCTTCTTCAATTCTCTTATTTCTGACCACAGAAGAAAGACAATCAATAGCAGTCAGTGTAACATGTTCTAAACTCGTTTCTTTCAACAGTGTGTTGCTTATTAGTCTAAAGTCGTCATTAGTGGGCAGCAACATAAACGGCACTGTGACTTCCTTGCGCAAACTACAAAATAATTTGGTAATTTATTATGAGGTGGCTCGCAACATCCATCCAAACTTTCGTGCAGAAAGACGCTAGAGATGCTTTCCTTCATAGTTGCCAAGCCTTATGTTTACGAGAGTATCTGCATCTGGCTTGTCCTTTTTTTGCCTCATGTTAATTGTCCGCTCATCATGCTCAAATTCATGCCATAGATTGAAGGATCTCATGGATCCAAGTCTATTTTAGACCTCTAGACAAGTGAGAGGAATAAACGGTGGATTTGACAACACGGGCCTCAATTGATGAAACTCTCCAAAGAGAACCAATTTGGCATTGCCCATCGGCAAATTATTAGATTTAATTTCCGTCAATTGCAAATGAATTTACATCAGCATACGAGACGAAACAATGCTTATTACATCTATAATGAAAAGTCGCGTTTTTCCAAGAGTTTTTCGTAACATCAGCACTAGTTCAGTGTATAACGATTTACGTCTTTCAGTTGTCTACAGGTAAACTAGCATACTTAAGCATTTGTGAATGGTAACAACCTTTATAGTTTGATCAGCAAGGCTAGTAGGGGTCATAACAACAATTGGACGATTCTCCCTTGCAAAGTCCTGACAAAATAAATTTCTATGTAAGCAAATTACTCGTGACTTTCCACTTCCCCCTAAGCCAGGAACTATCAGTCTGATGGGTTTGTCATTGCTGCCGTTTTTTAGGTTGCCTATGATTCTGACAACAATTCTCTTCTAATCTAAATTAAGGGAATTGAAGTTATTTGACACCTCTTCACTTGTGATTGTCTTTAGT
The DNA here is from genome assembly GCF_049724085.1 of Artemia sp. Qi Xiang Cuo. Classification (NCBI taxonomy): domain Eukaryota; kingdom Metazoa; phylum Arthropoda; class Branchiopoda; order Anostraca; family Artemiidae; genus Artemia; species Artemia sp. Qi Xiang Cuo. The sequence continues at coordinate 3,175,162 of NC_142812.1, forward strand.
AGCTGTCTATTTGCATTGACTTAATCTTCCATGGCATCAGCCACTCTATCAATGATTTCTCCTTGTGTTGCGGTTTCTGGATCATCTGTCTCCTGCTGCTCATCAGTTTAAGTCATTCATATCATGAGCCTGAATATCTGTGATTCGCTGACGTACTCTAATTTCAAATTCAGCATCGCATGAGGTTTTATTTACCAACTTGTCATGATAGGCTATCTCGGCTAGACGTTTTTCACTGTCAACGCAATATGTCTCAAAATTGTTGAAGTCACAAACAGAAATATCCCATTCATTTCTCCACGGCTTCAACGGTTTCAAAAGCATACCCTAGTACTGGTCTTTCTTTTCGTCGGATTCAAAAGTATTGACCTTTTTGTGCTGTATGATATATGGTTTTCGAGTGCGCAGTCGTAAAAAAATGAACCTGTTTTCAGTAGCATTTTTTCATCATTGCCCCGTAGTTCACGTTCATGCCAAGGCAACAGCTCATATAGACTCATGTTTTCCATATGCTTTGGTCTATTTGGTTAAACATCAGCTATCAAGTGTGCAACATACAGATCCGAGTTTTGGGGATCTTGGCGTACAATTTTTTCCGAGTGCTTGAATGTTTTAAGTGTTCGTTTTAGACCTATTCTCTTGGATAACTCAAAAAATCTAAATTGCCTTAAGAAACTTTAGAGTTTTTTGCCAAGAAGCCTATCTGCCACCTCTCCTGCTCCAACTAGACGTGTTTTAACTGAATTTAATAGAAATGATATTGCCCGGGGGCCCAGACCTTTGTATTCATTAGTCACTTCTTGCCAAATCTCCTTAATGTCTGACTTCTCAACTTTTGTCATGTTGTCTGTTATAGAATATGGCAACTTTGAGCCAATATGACCAATATATTTAGAATCAACAAGTTAAAGATTTGTCAATAACACTGAGGGATTGCAATCCTTGATTTGGAACTCCTTCTCTGCACGGGCAATGCCATATATTCTCTTTCTTGGTTTTTCATGGTTTGTCCCATGAGCCAAACAATTAATCACATCATGCACTTCAGTTTGTGTTTTAGAAGGGCAGGAAAGCCGAATCTGCAATAACTAATCCATTTCCCTGAATTTCTTTTGAACTTCCGTTGGCAGTAGTTGTTGCAGCGGTGCATCTGGTGATGAACAACAAGTTTTTTCAGGGTTAGATTCAATGGTGTGTCAGGATAGTGACACGTAAGAATGCTATCAATGTACATTGTAACTTCATCCAGTGATGATTTTCCAATTACTGGCGCATCGTCTACCCAGAGAATGGAACGCATTCGTGGTGCACCTCTCGTTTGGTATTCAATTCTCCAAAAGTAATCTATGATTTTACCAAAGCCAGGATTCAACTTTGCACACATAAGGACATTGAATATGGCCCTCAATTTTTTGTGAAAACGGGTAGCCATAGAAAGAGGATATATTAATGTTAATTCAGCTTATATCATTTTATCAAGGACAACAACGGGGCTGTTATGTGATGTAAGTGTTGTATGAATTCTGGAGAAAACCATTCTGCACAAGAGGCTATAAGAAATAACGTTGGTGGCCCGTCTTGCTCGATCATAGACTTAACTTTTCCCGCCAACGCATGAAAATATTGTCGAGATCCTCTTACTTTTGACTGGACAGAAAAAATTGACGTGTCCATGTCAGCGTCTCATTTTTGAAGTCAATCCACAAAATATTTTGCGCTTTGATTATGCCTGACAGTGCTGATCATAGGTGCGACATAATAACACAAATTATAATTCTCTTGACGCTGAAAGATGTGAAACAAATAAATTTTGTCTAAACGAATGTATGGGTGTCTACTAAGAGGACACCCTACGTCGGAGTCTGCATTTCGGATTTCATACCTACTGGTCATGTCCTACAACGGGTTTTGCTATCATGGAAGAGATTTGGGAATACTATGATGTCCAATTGCTCTTAAAAGAGATCCTCCCCTACACAATGTTATCTTTTCAGTTGAAATTGGTCATTCTCAATGTTTTGTTGTTCTTGAAGTCATCAATAAAGTCTTTTGGCACTGATGAGTCAGGGGATTCCATAGAGAAATTCTATAATATGTGTCTCGTAATCTTTTGTATTTTTTTATAAATTTTCGCCATCTGGTTTTTATTGTGTTTGCTATTGGCCTTTTTCTTTATATAAAAAACTACTCTTAAGACTCTCTTTTAACTCTTCTAGTGTGTATGCTTTAATGTTCATAAGAGCGATCTTATTTTAGTTCAACCAATGAGATGCTCCATGCTTTTTCCTTAAATCGATAATTGATATCCAAATGTTTTTTTTATAGGTTGGCTGTCTATTGACAAGTATGACAAGGCTGTCAATAATTAGCAGCTTATCTGGTTGAACATATGCATTAGTATCGTGAGTAACATGTGATATATTTAAAATACAAAAATTAATTCCTTCTAAAGATAATTCCGACCTAAATTAAACTTCCCCTAATTAAGTTCAAATCCCGTTTCCAAGAGTCTAAATTCTTAATCAGCAAAAAAATAAACTGCGTTTTGGTCTCAGCAAAACAACGATGCTATTCGGTTTTGAATTTAGCTAAGATATTTGGTAATAAGTAAATTACCAGAAACAGAATTCACAGGAAGCTTAAGTTATAACGTTTAATCATCAGATATATTTAAATCAAATTTTTGGACGGTCAGTGAGCATAATGAAGTGAGTTTGCAAACATAATTACAAGGTAGTGGCCCCCGCCACAAGACCTGGGACAATCGTGAAATAGCTGGTAGGGAGCAAAATCTATACTTGCGAAATATAGCGCAGAAAAGTTTTTTTCGTTTAAATTATGGATTACCTCTATTACCATCATGATTATTTTTTAGAGCCAATTTAATCCTTGCCTCTGTTGTTCTCAGTGAAGTGAAGCACTGTTGTACACCTAAATTGTAAGTCTCAATAAAACTATTGCTTTTCTACTTGTGTTTATTTTATTTATATCCCTGTATCTAATCGCACAGCAGGTAACTAGTTCGAATACCTCCGTCGGTAACATTCCCAGGAATCTGATTTCTAACTAAACATTAGAGGTAATTGACAAGAAGATAACTCGAGGAAGAGGTTACATTTATATTGTTACGCATTTTATTTTCTCGCTTTCAGCGAGTGGCGCCGTCGGTACACCACTTTAAATCATAGTATTACATTTGTGGTCCCAGACTTCATTGCCACATTTGGCGTATCTTAATAGCCACAGCTTTAAAACAATAATTTTACATATGGTACAGTCTTTGGCACTATAAGTGGTGCAATCGGAGAATTTATAAGGTGTAAGCTCACAGCTTTAAAGCCTAATATTAATTTTGACGCGGTCAATCTTTATTACCACAATTAACACAGTTTATTTTTTTATCGCTACATATGGCACGGTCGGAAATTTGGAGGAAGACACGCGAACTAGTTAGTCTTTAAACTTTGTAATTTAAATTTCATCATTGGAGAGATACAGACATATAAGAAAAAGTAATTAGAGCTATAATTGCTAAGCTATTACAGAAAAACCCTTTAGAATATCTCATAGGAGATAATAGACGTCCCCAAAATAAGTTAAGTGAAAAAAAATTATTTTGAGTTAATCCAAAACAAAAAAAGACGGAAGAATTAAGGGAACTACTAATGGCACAAAAATTGGTCGCGAAGAATGTAGAAATAGCAAAATCTATTCCACAATGCAATGGACAAACATATATCGACGAATTAAAAATCTAATTGGACCAGTTTGTAGAATTAACAAAAACAGAGCTAGAAACGTTATTCGGCATGCTCCTATTAAGATTAAAAGGGCAGGCCTTAGTCTTTCTAAAGCAAATTGAAAATACTATAGGTGATGATGCCAGCTTGCCAATAAATATAGTGGACAAATTGTTAGCGGCATTGATAGATAGATTATCGAAACCAGTTCCACAAATAAATTAAAACACGGAATGGTATGCTTTGACTATTTACGAAACGTAGGGGAATATCTTGATAATAGACGGATTTCAGTAGAAGCAAAATACAGAGAAGGTTAAGGAGAACTATGTGAAAAAGACATACTACATACCTTTTTGCAAGGGCTACCCCCAAAACTATATAGAATGGTAATATCCAAAAGTATTCAAACGTTGGACCTTGCAGTTCAGGAAGTGGGCAAATGATAGAAGTTGATACAATGGTGGCAAATCACAGTAAAACAAAAATAAATAGCCTAGGCAAAACAAACGCAAACCTGATTTTCAAGGGCAATCAGGCACCTCTCAATTTCTTTTCAAGGGATAACTCCCCAGTGCCACAAAGAAATAGAACGCAAGAACCCGCTAGGCAGAAAACAGTACGTTTTCAGCCCGTCAAACAAATTAGTTATGAAAATAATCCGACAATAATAAGATGCTATATTTGTAATCGACCTGGGCACATCGCGAGAGTGCCGTTATGTCCCCAATCACACACCAAGAATTGCTGTCGGTAGTCCGCAAAATTATGGCAACCATTTGTTCGGAAGAACAAATTTTAGCGCCAGTGGTGCACCATGCTATAGCCAGGGAAGATTGCGGCAATCAGTACAGTAGAGATCTAAGTTATACTTTACGCACGCCACTAGGAATTCCCATACTATTTGCGTACGCCCCTAGGAATTCCCATACTATTTACGTACGGCCATAGGACCATGCTATTTGCGTACGGCTAAAGGACCATGCTATTTGCGTACGGCCAAAGGACCATGCTATTTGCGTACCGCACGTTCCTTAGTACCTCGCCATGCTATTTACGTACGGCCATAGGAATTCCTATGCTATTTGCTTGAGGCCATAGGAACCACGTTCTATAGAGGTTCTACGAGCCACTGAAATTTGAATAAAAGGACAGTGATTGAATAATATGTGATGAAGAACAGGTTTCTGACTCCTAATTAATGTAAGCCAGATTTCTACTTCATAGTATAAATATGGCCTACATGCCTTTTAGGGTAAGTTCATTATCCGTGTAAAAAAAAACCGGTGTGTCTTGTTTATGTGTTAATATATTCAGTTTTGTACTATAAAATCGAGTTTCAAATTGGGATTTTCTACAGTTTGAATAGTTCATTCATTCTATCTATATATATTTTACAATCATTTACATTGGTAGAGATATGGAATGTTCTAAGCGACTTCTGGTGAGTAAAATTTTCTTATATTATAATAAAAAAGAAATCCATTTTTGTCTTGTCATTAAGTTAAGGAAGAATTTCCTTTACCTTCCTAACTTATGCTTTTTTCACCATGCTGTTAGCTCTTTTAAAAAGCTTCCTATGTTAATTAAACAGTCCATGTGTTTCCATTTTAGTAAATATTCAAAAAAAAAGAGAGGCAGGTTCACTTCGATTTTGGCTCATCGTACATGAAAAATTAAAACAGAATTTGCATATTAGTTTCGGAAGATTTAATCCGGATATGAAGGGTCGTCCCCCTCCTCAATATCATGCTCTTTACGCTAAAGCTGTTAGCACTTTCAAAAACGCTTCCTATTCTAATTAAAAAGTCCCTGTTTTTTTTTCTTCAAATTTCAGTAAATATTCAAACAGGGCAGGTAGTTTCATCATAAAATAATCAAATCGCTTTACATCCTTCTACCTGAAAAGGGATGTTTTTCCACTATCTGATAAGAGCATGTTTACACATTAGTTGGCTAAATGGCTTTCTCAAAATTGAGTTATGACATAACTTACGAATTAACTTACATAAAGAACTTCTATATTTATATGTTTTTATCACGTGTATTGAGGAGTTTACCTCTAGTTAATACCTCGCTCTTAACGCTAAAGTTCGAATTTTGTTCGAATCACGAACTCTTGAATCACAAAGGCTGGTTAATTAGAATAGATACCTCTTTTGAAAGTGCTAAAAAAAACTTTGGCGTAAAGGGTGAGGTATTGACTAGAGGGTGAACCCCTTCATATACTTAATAATTTTTTGGTTTAGGTTATGTCTAGGAGTCTTCTTCTTCCTTTTTCTGTGATTTTAAGTATTTTGCAATTTAGGTATATGAGCTTTAAAAGCTTTGCATATAAAATTGAAAAAGATCTATAATTTTCAAATTTTTGTGTTTGATACTATGGAATTGAAGGCCCAGTGCTCTCCATTAATATTCTGAATAAGTAAGAATTGAACTTGCTAATTAAATTTTGCCATTTTTACAACTTTTGGGGGTTTGGTACTGTGGTATTGAAGGGGCAGTGCCCTCTCGTAAGCTAAATAGTTTGAAAACTGAAAATAATTTTTATTTTAGGATGCTATTGATCAGCCATCACAACAAAAGCGTACTAAGTTGGATGAATCCCAGGACAACGTTGAGACAGGGATAATCGAATCATTAAATTCCATCAGGCCAACTGTAATTCACTTCGCTCCTTATTCTGAAGGAAAGAAGGAATCTAGCGAGCTAGCTGTGATTTTTGACGTAAGTGTAAATAGATATTCTGAAAATATTTTAATAATTTATTAAATAGATTCCTTCTACACTTGAGGTGAATAATGCTATTTCGCGATTAGCATGTATATTTGGAATAATGAGATGCAGGAGCCTTCTGGCTGTAACAATTTTATGTTTAAAAACCCGTCAGCTTCATCTATGCTTGAGATATCTAGATTATTTGATTTTATTCTTGTTCTTTTTTTTGTTTAATGGAGTTTTCTACTTTTCTTTGAAAAGCTTATTTTGTAGAAAAAGTGTTTTTAATTAATTCTTTATAAACGATGTTTGAAACACAAGGATGGTTTAATTAGAACAATAAGTAACTTTTTTTTAATATTCGTCTTCGATATTCAACCGATTTTTAATGTTTAGATGTTTGTGTTAACAACGTTAACTAATTAGCTCCTATTTCTAAAGTTCAACGCGGCACCACTGACAAAATGGAATACTGGGTGCTTGTCTGTTAAACGAAACACACCCAAAGAAGTGAAGTTATATTAATCCTAATGAAATATAACAGAACATAATGATAATATAATATTGTAGAAACAAAATTATGAAAAGCAGGCCGCGTAGAACAAATTATATTAAATACCTAACCCCTAACCATCTCTATATATCCAATAGACACTTATTATATACATGCATCGTAGTTTTTCTCACTCAGAACAAGCAAATCATAACCGAACCCACAAAGGGGAAATCGGTTTCTGTCAGATCATACACTGCGTAATTCTAGAGTGTGTTTTTTTTAACAGCCAAGCTCCGGTTAATGTTTGAAGAGCTTCTTAATTTTTGAAAGAACGAGAAGATAAATTGTATAAGGCAGAGAAGGCTAATTTAATATTAACAGTTGTTACAAGATTCATCATTGGGGATACTTACCTAGGCTTTAATTCTTGAATCGATCGTAAATTTTAAAGCTTTTCCTTTGAAAAGAAAAATTGTGTCCTGCGGAACTGGTGCTTTAATCGTTGATATGGAGGGAGAAAAAAGTTCTTCTTCTTACAACGATTTATTTAATCCAGGTTTACTGCTACCAGCACTTCAATCAAATCCATCACCAAGCGAAATAGGAAAATTTGGATTGTCGAGAAAAGGGAGAAACCTACACAAACACCACCACCAACATCCTATGTTTGGGATTCGTGCCCATTAACCGAGGCTGAAGAGCAATGCTTCATAGAACATACTGCCTCGGTTGAACGATGGTCGGGTTTTATTGAGACTTAGAATCAGGAGCACTAGAGTTGGATCCCTATTTTGCATTTTCATTCTGAACATTATATTTTTTTCGAATAAAACTATTAGTTTTATATATCATTCTCTTGTTCTAACTTATCCTTTAAGAATAAGGCTTAATTTTCCTGACTAAACCAAAAATATTTTTAACATACTCGGTTGTCATTGTGAAACACATATACCTATGTGACTTTGTTTCTTTTAATTGTTCAGGTTGTGGGACAATGATTATGAAAAAATGACATTGTTTATTAACTTTACAAAAATAATAGATATTTCACATAAAAATAAGCCCTTTTTTCTATAGATTAATTAAATAGCAGCGCCATTGGGTCATGAACCATCAGCATTTACTGGACCTGAACCAATTCTAGCACCACCAATGGAGTTTAGAGACGAACCTTCATTATTTCTAGACAAGATAGAGTGGCATAGGAGTTTTCTTAATGATTGTTTTGGGAACATGGCTAGCCTAGACGATTTAACTTGTGACATTGAGATGATGGATGATCTGGAGTGGTCAGATAGATTTATGCGTGAGCATTTAGGCGATGTTAGTAGTGCAACTGAACCGGGTCCTCATATAGAAATTACGTCACAGGACAAAACAGGCTGGCTCGATCAGCTGCCCCCAAACACACTGGAAAACATGCTAACTAGCCTAGGGGACTTTATGCCATCTCCATCCAATGTACTTGAACAGACGGGGGTGGTGTGGTGTTATTGACAATTCTATGTCACCCCCCACCATTCCGCTTAATGATACACCTAGTGCTAGCAATAGTAGTAGTAATACAGCAACAACAATGCAAATTATTGGACCTAATTTTTCCGGGGACATTTTTGACGATGATTTTATAATTAGCGAATTGGACCCTGTGCAAATAGGTGCAGGACAATAGGTCCCCGGAAATACGTGAATTTTATTTTTTAGAGTCTGCTCTAGGTCACTTACAAACACATAGAGTAGATTATAACCCTCCCGAGGTGAAACGTGGTTGACGGGAGTGTAATTTTAGCAGACCCTGTAAATGTTCTTCATACCTACATCGACCAAATTCGAGCACTTATTGAGATTCAGATTCAGAAATGGGGGGGTCAAGGGGGTGTTAAGGCATCGGTAAATCAAAAAGTTTACTTACAAAAGGGGACATCTGGGGACATTTTTTATTTTCATTTTTCAACTGGCAACCAAACTTTTTACCCTGGTCTAAATGAATTTGAGGATAACTTTTTCAACTGGGTAAATAAATTAATATTGACTTTGGACACGTTTAACGAGAGGGGAAGCGGGTCCACAATTTTATACATTGAACACATGGATCTGAATCTCAGTAGATTTAAAAAAAACTTTATTTTTAAGGGGAGGGTGGAGTAGAAGAATAAATTGCCACCCAGATTTGTCGGCTACAAGGGGGGTTCAGGGTTTCAGATTTGACACGTGGCTGTAATGCTTTAAATATGTATTTTTAGCAGCAGCCCATAAAACCTTATATAAGGAGTCAACAATGAAAAATCTCGACGGACTTGCGCGTAACGGTGGAGAAGATTTCCCTAAAGTAAATTTTGATTGTTTAGAGGGGAAGTATCCGGTGTCCTTGAAAGAAATAACCATATTTGAAAAGCAAGTGAAAATCATGGGTTGGGGGTGGTTGTTCTCCAGTATGACACAGAATTTGTAAATGGGGGAAAGAAACCAAATAAAAAAGGAGTTTTGTATTCAGTTAGGACACCGATGGTAGATAATGTTAAAAATTGGGGTTTGGGTTATTTACGTAGCCTATGGTCATTTTTTTCCATTATAGCAATAAATCGAATACTTCCTCAAGGCGAGAAGACGGAAGAATTTCTCTAGTGCCAAATGAGTCAGCCTTAACTCACGACTGAATAAATAGTTAAAAATCATAATGGACGCTGTAAACTTTTTGTCGAACGGCGGACAGACCTTCAAACAGAAAACGAAGACATTTCTAACTTTTAAAATTTCCAAAATTTTCTGTTACGCGTAGATGAAATATGTTTAGATTTTGAATCAAGACTGGTGGAGGTATCGGACCCATCAAGGCCAAATATAGTAAAGGAACACAAACTAGTTGCGTGTTCCTGTGCGCATGCCCGTCGTGATTCTAATAATAAAATGCAGCTGGAATTGTAGCATGTTATAGTTCTCCAGCTACGGGTATAGGAAGCTTTTTAGCCACCATTTTTAAGCCTCTTTTAAACACACAGAAATCCTATATAAAAAACTCCATGGATCTTGTTGAGAAGTTAAAAAATCAAAGTACAACAGAAAATACCGTTTTATCTAGTTTTGATGCAGTTTCTATGTAAACTTCATGCGATGTCCATAAATGTGAGCAGGCTTTACAAAGAAAATTAGAGGAAAATTCAGCTTGGTCAGATTACAAAACTTTAGAAATTGTTACTATAATGACCCTTGTCCATCTTTGCAATAAGTTCTCCTCGTATTTTCAATTCTGAAACAAATTTTTCCTTCAAATAATGGGCTTATCCATGAGCACTGTCTTATCTCCTTATTTGGCAAATTGTTACATGGACTTCATAGAACAGTCGGCCTTGAATAGTTTTTCACTTGAAACACTATCTGGCTTCGCTTCGTTAATGATATCTGTTCTGTTTGTGAACATGGACAATACTCTCTAAAAGATTTTTTGGCCCATTTGAACTCATTTGATTCAAAACTCCAGTTCACAATAGAACTCAAAGATTCAGGTAAGCTGCCTTTTTGGATGTTTTGATTATAAAAACTAATCCTAGTCTTGAATTTTCTATATATAGAAAGCCGACTCATAATGATCGATATCTACACTTCTCTTGCCATCACCCTCCTTCTGTGAAAAGAGGGGTAATAATCTCTTAAGTCGACAGAGTTTTAAAAATTTGTTCCCGTAATCATTTAAATTCTGAATTAAATTATGTCAAGGATATTCTTTTCTGCAATGGTTATGCAATCAAACTCATTAAAAATATAATAGATAGACGATTAAAAAAGATAAAAGAACAAAAAAGGGAGCTTGTCCCCCTTGATTCAGTTACCCCGGAAACTGAGAAAAAAACTTTCATCGTTTTACCATACATCCCAAAACTTGGCTATAAACTTGGAGAAATTTAAAAAAAACATAATTTCTCTGTTTCTTTCAAAACCAAACAAAAAGTTGAACACTTTTTCAACTCGAGAAAGGATAAAACTGACCCTGTACTGTGTAGTGGTGTCTACAGAATACCGTGTTCTGGTGGAAAATTTTACATTGGTAGGACCCATCAACAACTAGGTGAGCGTTTGCATGAGCACAAAATTTCAATAGATAAGTCCCTGAGATTAAAAAATAACAATGACAACTTTGATTCGGCTTTGGCTTCGCATATTTTATTAAATCCGACCCATCTAGTTCTGTTTGACGAGGCAACCTTAATATCAACTGTAAATGGCGTACCACAAACTTTTAAAGAGGTAATTGAGATAAAAAAAAAATATAAGAACCAAAATTTAGCAATAAATAGAGATACTGGAGATATTTCATTAAGTCCAATTTACGAAAGTTTAATTTTGAAGGACTCAATCAATATTTTCACCCGAAATAACTTAAAAGAACCAGTTTGCATATCTAATGAAAACCGAAATTGTAGACCAGCTAAAACTATTGCAAGGCGAAAGATCCTTGCCCAATCATCTTGGTAAATTCATTTTCATTGATTCATGCCTGGTTTTTATTCAGTGTCTGTTCTGTCTTTGTAAGGTGAACTTTGAAAGGTTAGATTTTCGTCTTTTTTTTTCTTTTTTGTTTAGCACTGAGGACGACTTGGCGGAGGTCCTTGTCGAAATATTTGCTTATATTTTCATCTTCATGGTTTTGCCACTGGCTGACAAAATCCTCGTTTTTTCACCCTTTTTTGATTTTATTTTTCATTTTGTTACTTTCTCTCCTCTCTGAGTTTCATTTGTCATGTATAGCCAGTGTGGTCTAAAAATGTACTTGCGTCAAGCTTACGGGGAGCATTGGACCAATATTGTTTTTTATTTTTTAATGTGTTAAGAAACATGCAAATCTTATTTGTCAGTTTAATTTCTTAGAAACTTGTAAAAGACATCAAATTCTTCCACCTACTTTACATTTCAACCTACATTTAGGCACACAATCTGGGAGCCCATTTTTTCAGAGAATGGGTTTCAAAACTTTAACACATATTTTAAAAGACCGAAGATACAGAAGATACGTCCTTAGTAACAAAATACTAAATTTCAAATCCTTATTATATCATAATCTGTCCCCTCATGATTTTCACCAAATTTTACAAATCTCACATAGGTCTTTCCTACACGTATTTCATTTAGCAAAAACTCGTTTATCGGAAAAATTCTCAAAACTGGAATTTCAACAGTTTCAACAAACAAGGATTTTCCTTCCTAGATTTTGTCTTGGTCTTCCTTTGGAAAATCTATCCTCTAAGGTTTTTACATCCAAGGAGCTAAGTATTCTTTCAAAAGGACCAAAATTTGCAATGGCTCAAACACACGTAAATACATCAGAAATTATTACGGGCGTGAAGTCTGCTATTTTTAGCTCTCATGGTGAAGTCGAAAATCAAGAGCTACTCAGAGGTGAAATTGTAAAGAGTATTCTTGAGTATAGGCCATCTTTGTCAATTTCAACTCAATCAAAGGAAGAAATTAAAATCCTCCGAAATTTAAAAAAAGACAAAGACACAGTAATTACGAAAGCGGACAAGGGCAACACAGTTGTAATTATGAATTCTGCAGATTATGAATTAAAAGTTAACACCCTTTTAATGGATAAAAATATTTACGAAGAAATAAAATTTGATCCCACGGACAAATACACACAAAAGTTGAGAAATGAACTAGGAATTTTAAGTAATTACCCCTCAAATGTACAGAAATTTTTATCCCAAAGGTTGTTCAGCCCCAAAATTTTATGGTCTGCCTAAAATCCATAAAGATATTCCGTTACGTCCAATTGTAGCATGTTATAATTCTCCAGCTACGGGTATAGGAAGCTTTTTAGCCACCATTTTTAAGCCTCTTTTAAACACACAGAAATCCTATATAAAAAACTCCATGGATCTTGTTGAGAAGTTAAAAAATCAAAGTACAACAGAAAATACCGTTTTATCTAGTTTTGATGCAGTTTCTATGTACACTCCATGCGATGTCCATAAATGTGAGCAGGCTTTACACAGAAAATTAGAGGAAAATTCAGCTTGGTCGGATTACAAAACTTTAGAAATTGTTACTATAATGACCCTTGTCCGTCTTTGCAATAAGTTCTCCTCGTATTTTAAATTCCAAAACAAATTTTTTCTTCAAATAATGGGCTTATCCATGGGCACTGTCTTGTCTCCTTATTTGGCAAGTTTTTACATGGATTTCATAGAACAGTCTGCTTTGAATAGTTTCCACTTAAAGCACTCTATCTGGTTTCGTTTTGTTGATGATATCCTTTCTGTTTGGGAACATGGACAAGACTCTCTAAGAGATTTTTCGGCACATTTGAACTCTTTTGATTCGAATCTCCAGTTCACAATGGAACTCGAAGATTCAGGTAAGCTGCCTTTCTTGGATGTTTTGATTATAAAAACTAATCCTAGTCTTGAATTTGCTATATATAGAAAGCCGACTCATAATGATCGATATCTACATTTCTCTTCCCATCACCCTCCTTCTGTGAAAAGAGGGGCAATAATCTCTTTAGTCGACAGAGTTTTAAAAATTTGTTCCCGTGATCATATAAATTCTGAATTAAATTATGTCAAGGATATTCTTTTCTGCAATGGTTACCCAATCAAACTCATTGAAAATATAATAGATAGACGATTAAAAAAGATAAAAGAACAAAATAGGGAGCTTGTCCCCCTTGATTCAGTAACACCAGCAATTGAAAAAAAACTTTCAACGTTTTACAATACATCCCGAAAATTGGCGATAAACTAGGAAAAATTTTAAAAAACATAATCTCTCTGTTTCTTTCAAAACCGGACAAAAAGTTGAACACTTTTTCAACTCAGGAAAGGATAAAACAGACCCTGTACTGGGTAGTGGTGTCTACAGAATCCCGTGTTCTTGGGGAAAATTTTACATTGGTAGGACCCATCAACAACTAGGTGAGCGTTTGCATAAGCACAAAATTTCAATAGATAAGTCCCTGAGATTAAAAAATAACAATGACAACTTTGATTCGGCTTTGGCTTCGCATATGTTCGTAAATCCGACCCATCTAGTTCTGTTTGACGAGGCAACCTTAATATCAACTGTAAATGGCATACCACAAACTTTTAAAGAGGTAATTGAGATAAAAAAAAATGAACCAAAATTTAGCAATAAATAGAGATACTGGAGATATTTCATTAAGCCCAATTTATGACAGTTTAATCTTGAAGGACTCAATCAATATTTTCACCCGAAATAACTTGAAAGAACCAGTTTGCATATCTAATGAAAACCGAAATCTTAGACCAGCTAAAACTATTGCAAGTCGAAAGATACTTGCCCAATCATCTTGGTAAATTCATTTTCATTGAATCATGCTTGGTGTTTATTCAGTGTCTGTTCTGTCTTCTTATTCAGTTTATTCAGTGTCTGTCTGTTCTGTTCTGTTCTGTATATGTCTGTAGCCAGCCTAATAACAGGTAATTGCTTCGCAAATTTCTAAGGACGTTTCCAGGGAATCTGATCTCCAGATAGCTCAAGGAATGAGGTTACATCTATATTTCTACACATTTCAATTTTTCTCAATAATTGAGGGCGACACGGTAATATAGTTGCTTCACCCCCTATTGCTGTGGCTCAAGGCTTGTGGCACAATCTTTAGCGCTATAAGCGGCGCTATGTGAGAAATATTAAGGTGTAAGTTCACGACCTTTGGGCATAACATTGTGTTTGACGCGGTCAACATTTATGACAAAAAATAAGCCCAGTCCCTTTATTTTATAGCCAAAATCTTCTAGCTGCAAATGAATTTAAATCGCTACAAATATGATCTCCAGTTAGCTCAAGGAAAGAGGTCACATCTATATTTCTACACATTTTATTTTTTCTCAATGATTTAGGGTGGCGCGGTCATAAAGTTACTTCATTCCCCCGTGCTGTTGCGCGAGACTTGTAGGCACAATCTTTAGTGCTATAAGCGGCACTATCAGAGAAATTTTAAGGTGTAAGTTCACGACCTTTGGGCATAATATTGCCTTTGACGCGGTCGATATTTATGACAACAGTTAAGCCCAGTCCCTTTCTTTTATAGCCACATTTTTATAGCCACATCTGATAAATCGGATGTCGCTTTAATCCAGTCTCTGGTACATGCAACCGGCCGCATAATCAATATATATATTGTACAATTTACTGCTTCTGTAACTTTGCATGCTATAAGAAGTTCAACAGCAAACACTGCCCTGCTGAGGACCATTGGGCGAGACATGACTGGTATATCTCTGAAAATGATTCATTGGGGTTGATGCATGATACAAACCTTCCACGAGTTTGTCGATGTTTATATGTCGTCACTATGATGTTAATTTTCATCTGCAATGGATTAATCGGTTACGTAGCTAAAGAATGGATAAAAGCAATGTTTTTATGTGCTAAGAGACGAGACTGCTACAAATAACTTAGCTTTTTTGCAATAAGTTTAGCAGACTACATTACAGAATCGTAGTTGTTCTTTTCTTTATGTTTCTGCCATGCTCTGTTTCTGTACTCCGTTCTTTCTGTTTTGTTATTAAAATTTTAGTGTAGATAAATAAAAAAAAAAATAAAAAAAAAAAAAAAAAAACAGTACAAAAGCGTCTAATTATGAGCTGATCATGTTCGTATAGATGGATTGGATCATAGGGATCATGAATTCCGTTCCTTGGGATCCTGTTCATATTTATGAATGTTATCATTATCTCTGTTCCAAGAGAAACTGTTGGTACTTTGCCTTGTTACAATAATACAGAAAGAATACACCCAAGTTACAAAACAGAATTAATGTTACAAAATGTGGGTATGATAACCATAAAACAAGGGTGTCGACTCGTAACTAAAGAACCAACTGTCCGAACGCCGGTAATTACCACGAGCACAAAAATAATAAGTCCCAAAATAACCAGCTTCAAGGCAATTAACCTGTCGTACACTATTCCCAATATAGAAAAAGAGAAAATGAAAACCTCGATATGGTCCAAAATAGAAAAGAATAAAGAGACAATAAGACTTACAAAAATAAGAGAAGCATTAGATTCCCAGATTCCCCTATTTACAAATAAAGACCAGAGATTAACGTATGTGGATAATAGATACGGATTGTTCTCAACCAATTTCTGGTGGAACATACTATTGGTCGTATGTTTCGTATTCGCAACTTCCCTGACCATAAGAACCCTAATGACTTTTAATTACGGAAAAATCCTGAGACTAAGAAGGCGAAAAACCAAGAGAAGAACACGAGGAAACAGCTGAAATGCAGAAGCTAAACCCGGAACCTAAAGAGAATGTCTAAGCCAATAATTACGGAGGACAATAGAAAACGAGTGGGTATAGAGGTCTCCACTCATCCTTGTTATGTCTTGTTCCCACATTGTAGTGTCGCTTAAATAAAACCGTGCGGCTATGATACTGCAACATGCATTTCTTAAACAGCACAGACGTGCGTGAACAATGCAGGCATGAAACATGTTGTAAAATTAGACCTCAAAATTAACCATGTAGCATAAACTCTGTTTAAATGATTATTTTAAATCTAATGTAAGATTAACTAAGTATTGAAAGAAGTTAAAATAAAGTGTATGTAGTAGTGTATATTAGAAAGTATAATAACAGACCACACTGAAAGTTAAAGAATTAATCTTTTATGTCGTCGTTAGGCTATAACAAGTTGGAAGACACTTCTATGTATTGAATTTCCCAATGGGAACTTTACATATATAATTCCACCAACATGAAAAAAAATTCGTTTTGTGTACTAATATTAGTGTATTTATTTAACTCTGTCTCATATTATAAAATTCATGTACCCAATCGATACATGACTTATTTGTACTATGAGTATTTACTTTAAAGAACGTGTGATTCTGCTTCGTTATTTTTATTACAGGAAGTGGACTGACATAGTGGATATCGAGCATTACAATGAGTTGCCCAGTGCAGATACAACCTAGTAGCATCTATTTTCATCATACCTCAACCAACGAAGAGTACTCACCATACACTCCAGGCAATTTTCATCCCAGGTTCGTCTACGGAAACAACAGTTACCTTTGATCATTGTTTCTTCGACCACAAACCATATTACGTATCAGGTAATATTATATTGTAATCTCAGTATCCAGTGCTTTATCGAACTATATAATCACATAAATTCTGAGAACCCCATCGACCAGTACAAGATATAAGTACATAAATATCGCCTTTGATAATCATTAAGGACCCATATACCATATGACCGTATAGTCATGATACTTGATGACCCCAAAAACTATTTATGTGTCAAAGACTTACGCGTTGAATCCCTTTCGACCATCACTTGAAACCCATCCTATCCCCTCTGTGTGGAAAATTCATATCTCTGTTATCCCATAAATGTTACGAGATGATTTCTGAACAATGGACCTGGAAATCAAAATTAACCCCAGTGACCAACCCCTCAGTGACAATATACCCCTCCCACAAGTTAAAGACAATATGTTGAAGGAGTCACTATAGTTTGATGTCGACCTGTTCCAAACCCAAACTTCAATTCCCCCATGATTAACCTAGGAATTATCGCAAAGGTTAATAGACGCAAGCCATGAGCTAACAATTTTATAAGAGACAAAAATGAACAATTTTATGGGAAAATACATTCTCTATGTGCCTCAAAATAAGCCAAAAATGATATGCTGAGATGAAAATAAATGCATTCCCAGTGTTCGACTCCTTAATGAAAAGGCACCCTGTGAACTATCAAAATGCAGGTGAGAATCAACCCTGATAGCATATGCCAACAACTGTAGTGGGAAGCATCATTTCCCAGTTGACAATTAGAGAAAGCTTGTCGTGCGAGCACAATCGTGCTTGAACTGTCCCATGAAGAAACCATAGGGTAAGTGCTTTACAAATTTTGCCAAGACGAAAAAAGTGAAGGACAAAAATTTACAACAGATGGATTGAGTACACTAAAGACTCGAATGGTGATGAAATAGATGTGAATTTACATATGTTACTTCTTAATAACCTTGATAACTCAAAAATCCCAATATCCTATCATTAACGTTGCGTAGCAAACATCCCCAGTGAAAGTGTTTTAATGTTACCAGTGAATATGGTAAACCCAATATTGTGTGTTTTAAATTGTTCTTGTATGTAGTGTTAGATGTCTAGATAGAGTTATGTGTTGCGTTGTCGAGCTATTCATTTAATATAGTGTAGATAGAAAGTAGTGTGCCATATATACAGCAAAAAAAATGTGAAGGTAGAATAGCCCCAACCTTGTTGGAAATGTAAAAATAATCAGTGCTAGATGTAGAAAAAAAAATCTTTTGTATAGTAGCTAGCCTAGAACAATGAATAATCTTAGTCCGGTAGATGAATTTCAGATAGGAATTTAGAATAAGATAAGAAAAGTAATAGAAAAAATTTTTTAGAACTCCTGATTAAGCCTTAACATAAATATAAAATAATTATGTAGAATAAATATTTAAGAACGTACGAACATTTCAAAAGTCAACAGACAAGCAAGTCGTAATGACGGGACGTCATTAATTAATGGGAAGAATAATATGTACTGTGAGTAACATGTGACATATTTAAAATACAAAGATTATTTCCTTCTAAAGATAATTCCGACTTCCTCTAATTAAGCTTAAATCCCGTTTCCAAGAGTCTAAATTCTTAATCAACAAAAAGAAAAACTGCATTTTAGTTTCAGCCAAACCTCGGTGCTAATCATGGGAGACGGTTTTGAATTTCGCCGAGAAGAGTGGTAATAAAAAACTACGAAATACAAGGTTTTCACAGGAAGTCTTAAGTGATAAGTGTCTGAACGTGTAAATCATAAAAAATACTTAAGACAGATTATTGAACGAAGCGTTCGCATCCTTGGGCCATTCGAGTAAATCGTGAGCCAGTTCTTACAGCGCTGGACGAAAAAAATACCTTTGATAGTGGGGTAAAAGTGCTTTTGGAGGATATTCGTAAATCGGAATCACAACCATTCAGATAGAATTTTTACGCTATTCAAGCTTGGCGATTCTTTCATTGTTGTATCTCAGTCACCGTTATTGTCATTTGAAGTGACCCATTGCTGTTCACTCAAATATGTAAGTTTCAATAAATATGTTGCTTTTTTACCTGTGTTTATTCCATTTTATGTGTCCGTATCCAGCCTATTAACAGGTAATTGCTTCGCACATTTCTAAGGACGTTTCTAGGAAATCTGCTCTCCAGATAGCTCAAGGAATAAGGTTACATCTATATTCCTACATATTTCTATTTTTCTCAGTAATTGGAGGCGACACGGTCATATAGTTACTTCACCCCTTTTTGCTGTGGGGCGAGGCTTGTTGGCACAATCTTTAGCGATATAAGTGGCGCTATCGGAGAAATTATAAGGTGTAAGTTCATGACCTTTGGACATAATATTGCCTTTGACGCGGTCAATATTTAGTACCACAATTAGTCAAGTCTAATTTGTTTATCACTACAAATGGCGTGGTCGGTAGGATCATTTTCATTGAGAGTTTCCTGAAGCCATTAATTATATAAGGAATAGAGCCTTAGAGGCAACGGCCAGCCCTTTGGCTGGCTAAAAACTAGCCATTCTGTGAAAAAATAAATTCAGACACTAAAACTGTGTATCAAGCAACAGCGAGCACTCTGTGCAATTTATCGGTTTTGGCATCAAAGTCTCGGACCAGACGAAACAGGGGAGAGTTATTGAACTGGTTTCTAAAGGTATCCAACATGAGCAAAAGAAAACTGATCCCCCTCTACGATGGTTCGATCGAATGCTTGATGTGGCCGCACGTTATTGTTGTGTTCATTATTCTTTGGTAGATTATCTTTATCATTACCCTGTATTTATTCTGATATATAGGATGTCGCTTTAATCCAGTCTCTGGCATATGTAACCGGCCGCATAATCAATATATATTGTAAAATTTACTGCTTCTGTAACTTTGCATGCTATAAGAAGTTCAACAGCAAACACTGCCCCGCTGAGTACCATTGGGCGAGACATGACTTGTATATCTCTGAAGATGATTCATTGGGGTTTATGCATGATACAAGCCTTCCACGAGTTCACCGATGTTTCTATGTCGTCACTATGATGTCCATTTTCATCTTCAATGGATTAATCGGTTACGTAGCTACAGAATGGATAATAGCTATGTTTTTATGTGCTAAGAGACGAGACTGCAACAAACAACTTAGCTTTTTTGCAGAAAGTTTAGCAGACTACATTACACAACCGTAGTTGTTCTTTTCTTTATGTTTCTGCCCTGCTCTGTTTCTGTACTCCGTTCTTTCTGTTTTGTTATTAAAATTTTAGTGTAGATCAAAAAAAAAAGTACAAAAGTGTCTAATTATGAGCTGATCATATTCGCATAGATGGATTGGATCATACGAATCATGAATTCGGTTCCTTTGGATCATGTTCATATTGATGAATATTATCATTATTTCTGTTCCAAGAGAAACTGTTGGTGCTTTGTCTTGTTATAATAATAAAGAAAGAATAGACCCAAGTTACAAAACAAAATTAATGTTACAAAATGTGGGTACGATAACCATAAAACAAGGGTGTCGATTCGTAAATAAAGAGTCAATTGTCCAAACGCCGTTAATTACCACGAGCAAAAAAATAATAAGTCCCAAAATAACCAACTTCAAGGCAATTAACCTATCGTACACTATTCCCAATATAGAAAACGAGGAAATGAAAACCTCGAAAAGGTCCAAAATAGAAAAGAATAAAGAGACAATAAGACTTACAAAAATAAGAGAAGCATTAGATTCCCCTATTTACAAATGAAGACCACAGATTAACGTATGTGGAT
Source organism: Artemia sp. Qi Xiang Cuo (assembly GCF_049724085.1). Classification (NCBI taxonomy): domain Eukaryota; kingdom Metazoa; phylum Arthropoda; class Branchiopoda; order Anostraca; family Artemiidae; genus Artemia; species Artemia sp. Qi Xiang Cuo. The sequence goes on from NC_142812.1 coordinate 3,195,939, forward strand.
AATAGATACGGATTATTCTCAACCTATTTTTGGTGGAACATACTCTTGGTCGTATGTTTCATATTCGCAACTTCCCTGACCATAAGAACCCTAATACTTGTAATTACGGAAAAATCCTGAGACTAAGAAGGCGAAAACCAAGAGAAGAACACGAGGAAACAGCTGAAATGCAGAGGCTAAACCCGGATCCTCATGAGAATGTCCAAGCCAATAAATAGGGAAGACATTAGAAAACGAATGGGTATAGAGGTCTTCACTCGTCCTTGTTATGTCTTGTTCCCTCATTGTAGTATCGCTTATATAAAACCGGGCGGCTACGACAGTCCAACATGTGTTTCTTGAACAGCATGGACGTGCGTGAAAAATTCAGACATGAAACATGTTGTAAAATTAGACCTCAAAATTAACCATGTAGCATAAACTCTGTTTAAATGATTATTTTAAATATAATGTAAAATTAACTAAGTATTGAAAGAAGTTAAAATAAAGTGTATATAGTAGTGTATATTAGAAAGCATAATAACAGACCACACTTAAAGTTAAAGAATTAATCTTTTATATCGTCGTTAGGCTATAACAACTTAGAAGAAACTTCTATGTATTGAATTTCCCAATGGGAACTTTACATATATAATTCCACCAACATGAAAAAAAATTCGTTTTGTGTACTAATATTAGTGTATTTATTTAACTCTGTCTCATATTATAAAATTCATGTACCCAATCGATACATGACTTATTTGTACTATGAGTATTTACTTTAAAGAACGTGTGATTCTGCCTCGTTATTTTTGTTGCGGGAAGTGGATTGACATATTGGATATCAATGATTACAATGAGCTTTCAATTGCAGATACAGCCTAGTAGCATCTTTTTTCATCATACCTCAACCAAGCGCACAGTACTCTCCATACACGCCAGGCAATTTCCATCCCAGCTTTGCCCAGAAAAACAACAGTTACCCTTGATCGTTATTTTTTCAACCACAAACCATATTGCGTATCAGGTAAAATTATATTTGAATCTCAGTATTCAGTGCTTTATCGAACCATATAATCACATATACGCTGAGAACCCCATCAATCAGTACAAGATATAAGTACATAAATATCGCCTTTGATAATCATTATGGTCCCATATACCATATGACCGTATAGTCATGATACTTGATGACCCGAAAAACTATTTATGTGTCACAGACTCACGCGTCAAATCCCTTTCGACCATCTCTTGGAACCCATCCTATCCCCTCTGTGTGGAAAATTCATATCTCTGTTATCCCATAAATGTTACGAGATAATTTCTGAACAATGGACCTGGAAACCAAAATTAACCACAGTGACCAACCCCTCAGTGACAATATACCCCTCCCACAAGTTAAAGACAATATGTTGAAGGAGTCACTATAGTTTGATGTCGACCTGTTCCAAACCCAAACTTAAAGTCCCCCAGGATCAACCGAGGAATCATCGCAAAGGTTAATAGACGCAAGCCACGAGCTAACAATTTTATATGAGACACACATGAACAATTTTATGGAAGAATACTTTCTCTATGTGCCTGAAAATACGTCAAAAATGATATGCTGAGAAGAAAATAAACGCACTCCCAGTGTTCGACCCCTTAATGATAAGGCACCCTATGAACTATCAAAAAGCAGGTGAGAATGAACCCTGATAGCATATTGCAACACCTGTAGTGGGAAGCATCATTTCCCAGTTGACAATTAGAGAAAGCTTGTCGTGTGAACACAATCGTGCTTGAACTGTCCCATGAAGAAACCATAGCGTAAGTGCTTTAAAAATTTTGCCAAGACGAAAAAAGTGAAGGACAATAATTTACAACAGAAGGATTGAGTACACTAAACACTCGAATGGTGATGAAATAGATGTGAATTTACATATGTTACTTCTTAGTAACTTTGATAACTCAAAAATCCCAATATCCCATCATTAACGTTGCGTAGCAAACATCCCCAGTGAAAGTGTTTTAGTGTTACCAGTGAATATGGGAAACCCAAAGTTGTATGTTTTAAATCGTTCTTGTGTGTAGTGTTAGATAACCAGATAGAGTTGTGTAGCATTGTCGAGCTATTCATTCGATGTAGAGTAGATAGAAGGTAATGTACCATAGACAGCAAAAAAAAATGTGAAGGTAGAATAGACCCAACCTTGTTGGAATGTAAAAGTAATCAGTGATAGATGTAAAAAAAAATCTATAGGATAGTGTCTATTCTAGAACCATGCATAATCTTAGTCCGGTAAATGAATTTTAGATAGGGATGTAGAATAAAATAAGAAAAGTAATAGAAAAAAATTTTAAGCACTCCTGATTAAGCCATAACATAAATATAAAATAATTATGTAGAAGAAATAGTTAATAAATTGCGAACATTTCAAAAGCCCAAAGGCAAGCAAGTCATAATGACGGGATGTCATTAAATAATGGGAAGGGTAATATGTACCGTGAGTAACATGTGACATTTAAAATACAAAGATTCTTTCCTTCTAAAGATGATTCCGACTTCCCCTAATTAAGCTTAAATCCCGTTTCCAAGAGTCTAAATTCTTCATCAGCAAAAAGAAAAACTGCCTTTTAGTTTCAGCCAAACCTCGGTGCTAATCATGGGAGACGGTTTTGAATTTCGCCGAGAAGAGTGGTAATAAAAAACTACGAAATAAAAGGTTTTCACAGGAAGTATTAAGTGATAAGTGTCTGAACGTCTAAATCATAAAAAATACTTAAGAAAGATTATTGAACGAAGCGTTCGTATCCTTGGGCCATTCGAGCTAATCGTGAGCCAGTTCTTACAGCGCAGGACGAAAAAACTACGTTTGATAGTGGGGTAAAAGTGCTTTTGGAGGATATTCGTAAGTCGGAATCAGGACCATTCAGATAGAATTTTTACGCCATTCAAGCTTGGCGATTCTTTTATTGTTGTATATCAGTCACCATTATTGTCGTTTGAAGTGACTCATTGCTGTTCACCCAAATATGTAAGTTTCAATAAATATGTTGCTTTTTTACCTGTGTTTATTTCATTTTATATGTCTGTAGCCAGCCTAATAACAGGTAATTAGCTCGTTAATCTCCAAGGACGTTCCCAGGAAATCTGATCTCCAGATAGCTCAAGGAATAAGGTTACATCTATATTCCTACACATTTTATTGTCTCTCAATAATTGAGGGTAACGCGTTCATAAGGTTGCTTCAATCCCTTTGGGTACGGCTCAAGGTTTGTTGGACCAATCTTTAGCGCTATACGTAGCACTATCAGAGAAATCATAAGTTGTAAGTTCATGGCCTTTGGGCGTAATATTGCCTTTGATGCGGTCGATATTTATGACCACAAATAAGCCCAGTCCCTTTCTTTTAGAGCCACATTTTTAGAGCCGCAAAGGAATTTTCATCGCTACTAATCTGATCTCCAGTTAGCTCAAGGAAAGAGGTTACATCTATATTTCTACACATTTTATTTTTTCTCAGTGATTTAGGGTGACGCGGTCATAAAGTTACTTCATTCACCATTGCTGTTGGGCGAGACTTGTAGGCACAATCTTTAGCGATAAAAGCGGCGCTATCGGAGAAATCATAAGGTGTAAGTTCACGACCTTTGGGCATAATATTGCCTTTGACGCGGTCAATTTTTAGTACCACAATTAGTCCAGTCTATTTTTTTTATCGCTACAAATGGCGCGGTCGGTAGGATCATTTTCATTCAGAGTTTCCAGAAGCCATTAATTATATAAGGAGTAGAGCCTTAGAGGCAACAGCCAGCCCTTTGGCTGGCTGAAAACTAGCCATTTTATGAAAAAATAAATTCAGAAACTACAACTATGTATCAAGCAACTGCGAGCACTATGTGAAGTTTATCGGTTTTGGTATCAAAGTCTCGGACCAGACAAAACTCAGGATAGTTATTGAACTGGTTCCTGAAGGTATCCCAAAAGAGCAAAAGAAAACTGATCCCCCTCTACGATGGTTTGATCGAATGCTTGATGTGGCTGCACGTTATTGTTGTGTTCATTATTCTTTGGTGGATTATCTTTATCATTACCCTGTATTATTTTGATAAATGGGATGTCGCTTTAATCCAGTCTCTGGCACATGCAACCGGCCGCATAATCAATATATATTGTTCAATTTACTGCTTCTGTAACTTTGCATGCTATAAGAAGTTCAACAGCACAAACTGCCCTGCTGAGTACCATTGGGCAAGACAGGACTGGAATATCCCTGAAGATGATTCATTGGGGTTGATGCATGATACAAACCTTCCATGAGTTTACCGATGTTTCTATGTTGTCACTATGATGTCCATTTTTATCTGCAATGGATTAATCGTTTACGTAGCTAAAGAATGGATAAAAGCAATATTTTTATGTGCTAAGTGAAGAGACTGCTACAAATAACTTAGCTTTTTTTCAATAAGTTTAGCAGACGACATTACAGAACTGTAGTTGTTCTTTACTTTATGTTTCTGCCATGCTCTGTTTCTGTACTCCGTTCTTTCTGTTTTGTTATTAAAACTTTATTGTAGATAAAAAAAAGTATAAAAGTGTCTAATTATGAGCTGATCATGTTCGTATAGATGGATTGGATCATAGGGATCATGAATTCGGTTCCCTGGGATCCTGTTCATATTTATGAATTTTATCATGATCTCTGTTCCAAGAGAAACTGTTGGAACTTTGTCTTGTTACAATAATACAGAAAGAATAGACCCAAGCTACAAAACAGAATTACTGTTTCAAAATGTGGGTACGATAACCATAAGACAAGGGTGTCGATTCGTAACTAAAGAGTCAACTGTCCGAACGCCGTTAATTACCACGAGCACAAAAATAATAAGTCCCAAAATAACCAACTTCAAGGCAATTAACCTATCGTACACTATTCCCAATATAGAAAACGAGGAAATGAAAACCTCGAAAAGGTCCAAAATAGAAAAGAATAAAGAGACAATAAGACTTACAAAAATAAGAGAAGCATTAGATTCCCAGATTCCCCTATTTACAAACGAAGACCAAAGATTAACTTATGTGAATAATAGATACGGATTGTTCTCAACCAATTTCTGGTGGAACATACAATTGGCCATATGTTTCGTATTCGCGACTTCCCTGACCATAAGAACCCTATTGACTTTTAATTACGGAAAAATCCTGAGACTAAGAAGGCGAAAACCAAGAGAAGAACACGGGCAAATAGGTGAAATGCAGAGGTTAAACCCGGAACCTCATGAGAACGTCTAAGCCAAGAAATACGGAAGACATTAGAAAACGAGTGGGTATAGAGGTCTCCACTCGTCCTTGCAATGTCTTGATCCCTCATTGTAGCGTCGTTTACGTAAAACTGTGTGGTTATGACGCTACAACATGCGTTTCTTAAACAGCACGGACGTGCGTGAACAATGCAGGCATGAAATATGTTGTAAAATTATACCTCAAAATTAATCATGTAGCATAAACTCTGTTTAAATGATTATTTTAAATCTAATGTAAAATTAACTAACTGTTGAAAGAAGTTAAAATAAAGTGTATATAGTAGTGTCTATTAGAAAGCATAATAACAGACCACACTTAAAAGTTAAAGAATTAATATTTTTTTTTGTCTTTATACTATAGCTACAAAGAAAAAACTTCTATGTACTAAATTTCCCCATTGGAACTACACATATATATTTCCTCCAACAAGACAACAATCTTATTTTTTGTACTAATATTAGTACATTTACTTAACTCTGTCTATTAGCGTAAAAATCATGTACCCAATCGATACGTTATTTATTTGTACTATGATTATTTACTTTAAAGAACGTGTGATTCTGCCTCGTTATTTTTATTACAGGAAGTGGATTGACATATTGGATATCGAGCATTACAATGAGTTGCCCAGTGCAGATACAACCTAGTAGCATCTATTTTCATCATACCTCAACCAACGAAGAGTACTCACCATACACTCCAGGCAATTTTCATCCCAGGTTCGTCTACGGAAACAACAGTTACCTTTGATCATTGTTTCTTCGACCACAAACCATATTACGTATCAGGTAATATTATATTTGAATCTCAGTATCCAGTGCTTTATCGAACTATATAATCACATAAAGTCTGAGAACCCCATCGACCAGTACAAGATATAAGTACATAAATATCGCCTTTGATAATCATTATGAACCCATATACCATATGATCCTACAGTCATGATACTTGATGACCCCAATAACTATTTATGTGTCACAGACTCACGCGTCGAATCCCTTTCGACCATCTCTCGGAACCCATCCTATCCCCTCTGTGTGGAAAATTCATATATCTGTTATCCCATAAATGATACGAGATAATTTCTGAACAATGGACCTGGAAACCAAAATTAACCACAGTGACCAACCCCTCAGTGACAATATACCCCTCTCACAAGTTAAAGACAATATGTTGAAGGAGTCACTATAGTTTGATGTCGACCTGTTCTAAACCCAAACTTCAATTCCCCCATGATTAACCTAGGAATTACCGCAAAGGTTAATAGACGCAAGCCATGAGCTAACAATTTTATAAGAGACACAAATGAACAATTTTATGCGAGAATACTTTCTCTATGTGCCTCAAAATATCCCAAAAATGATATGCTGAGATGAAAATAAACGCACTCCCAGTGTTCGACTCCTTAATGATAAGGCACACTATAAACTATCAAAAAGCAGGTGAGAATGAACCCTGATAGCATATTCCAAGAACTGGAGTGTGATGCATCATTTCCCAGTTGACAATTAGAGAAAGATTGTCGTGTGAAAACCATCGTGCTTGAACTGTCCGATGAAGAAACCATAGAGTAAGTGCTTTAAAAATTTTGCCAAGACGAAAAAAGTGAATGACAATAATTTACAACAGAAGGATTGAGTAAACTAAAGACTCGAATGGTGATGAAATAGATGTGAATTTACATATGTTACTTCTTAATAACCTTGATAACTCAAAATGCCAATATCTTATCATTAACGTTGCGTAGCAAACATCCCCAGTGAAAGTGTTTAATGTTACCAGCGAATAGGGTAAACCCAATATTGTGTGTTTTAAATCGTTCTTGTGTGTAGTGTTAGATATCCAGATAGAGTTGTGTTGCGTTGTCGAGCTATTCATTTAATGTAGCGTAGATAGAAAGTAGTGTGCCATATAGACAGCAAAAAAAAATGTGAAAATAGCCCCAACCTTGTTGGAATGTAAAAATAATCAGTGCTAGATGTGGAAAAAAATCTTTAGTATAGTATCTAGTCTAGAACAATGAATAATCTTAGTCCGGTAGATGAATTTCAGATAGGGATGTAGAATAAGATAAGAAAAGTAATAGAAAATTTTTTTTAGCACTCCTGATTAAGCCATAACATAAATATAAAATAATTATGTAGAATAAATAGTTAATAAATTGCGAACATTTCAAAAGCCCAAGGGCAAGCAAGTCATAATGACGGGACGTCATTAAATAATGGGAAGGGTAATATGTACCGTGAGTAACATGTGACATATTTAAAATACAAAGATTCTTTCCTTCTAAAGATAATTCCGACTTCCCCTAATTAAGCTTAATTCCCGTTTCCAAGAGTCTAAATTCTTAATCAGCAAAAAGAAAAACTGCATTTTAGATTCAGCCAAACATCGGTGCTAATCACGGGAGACGGCTTTAAATTTCGCCGGGAAGAGTGGTAATAAAAAAACTACAACATACAATGTTTTCGCAGGAAGTCTTAAGTGATAAGTGTGTGAACGTCTAAATCATCAAAAATATTTAAGACAGATTATTGGACGAGGGGTTCGCATCCTTGGGCCACTTGAGTCAATTGTGAGCCAGTTCTTACAGCGCTGGACAAAAAAACTACCTTTGATAGTGGGGTAAAAGTGTTTTTGGGGGATATTCGTAAGTCGGAATCAGGACCATTCAGATAGAATTTTTACGCCATTCAAGCTTGGCGATTCTTTTATTGTTGTATATCAGTCACCGTTATTGTCATTTGAAGTGACCCATTGCTGTTCACCCAAATATGTAAGTTTCAATAAATCTATTGCTTTTTTACCTGTTTTCATTTCATTTTATGTCTGTGGCCAGCCTAATAAAAGGTAATTGGTTCGCAAATTTCCAAGGACGTTCCCAGGGAATCTGATCTCCAGATAGCTCAAGGAAAGAGGTCACATCTATATTTCTACACGTTTTAATTTCTCTCAATAATTTAGGGCGACGCGGTCATAAAGTTACTTCACTCACCATTGGTGTGGCGCGAGGCTTGTTGGCACAATCTTTAGCGCTATAAGCAGCGCTATCGGAGAAATCATAAGGTGTAAGTTCACGACCTTTGGGCATAATATTGCCTTTGACGCGGTCAATATTTAGTACCACAATTAGTCCAGTCTATTTTTTTTCATCGCTACAATTCTACATATCTATCTGCTTTTTACCTTTTTTTTGTGATTTTGTCTTTTAAAATCAGGTGAGAGCTTGAAACCCTGCTATTCAAATTTTGCAGTCATGGTAAGGACCGCCTTCTAAACCCGTTTGTATTTATCAGAAGATAACCGCCCCCTTTTTGCGCAGTAAAATCTTCTGCATAGCTAATTTTCTGCTTTCTTATCGTTCAGCCTAAAGTATTCTAGAGCACTTGCGTCTCGGTCCGGCTTGTATAATGGTTCAGATAGGGAATGATAATAGTTAATTATATTTATATACAGTGCTTTAAACTTACCAGGATCTCATCATCGAGATTTTCTTCATTTAGAACTAAGCAAGCATCACAGCTTATAGTATAGGAAAGAAATAAAGCAGAAAAAAACAAGTTGCAGTTAAATTGCCAATCATATGCCTTTTCCAAATTTGACACTCGCCGTTGTCACAGTTATATAATACTCACACCCTCCTAACAAACCCACGCACAGTCCCTAACTACATGAAAAATGAATTTACCGATATATCTTGCTGAAAACCAACAGCAGGCAGAGACGAGTTAGACGAAAAGACGAAAAGACGTGTTAGAAGATCAAACTTTAGTTATCACGGTGAAAAACTAACACTTTACTGAAAACTAAGGTTTATTAGAGTATTGAGACCTAAAATTTTTTATTAGAAAATTCCATGGCTGGTAAGACAGTGGAGAACTTTACAAGTTTGTCTTTAATTTTCTGCGGGATAATTAAGGATTTATTCTGCTCCGAATCTTGTTTTGTGTTTTCCGTTCAAAACTATTTTTTTGTAATTCTAGGAACATAAGAAACAGCAAAAGCCAGTGTATTTGAAGCTTTTCCAAAATATGACGCATTAACTAAGAAGCAGAAAAAAACAAGTTCTTTTAAACTGAAAGTAAGGAGTGACATTAAAACTTGAAACGAACAGAAATTATTCCGTATTTGAAGGGGGCTGTCCCCTCCTCAGCGGCTCACTATTTACGCTAAAGTTTCACTCTTTGTCACAACTCTACTTTTTAAAACAATAAAAACTTTAGCGTAAAGAGCAATCTGTTGAGGAGGAGACACCCCCTTTCATACACGGAATAATTTCTGTTCGTTTTAAGTCTTAATTTCGCTCCTTACTATCAGTTTAAAAAAAACTTCGGTACTCCTATGTTATACCTAAGACACAGCTATACAGTAATGAATGCTTAGCGTGGTTTTCAATGCGTTGACGATATTTGAACTGTTGTTTTTCGGGGTTTAGGGGGAGAAAAAATTACCTAGGTTAGGTTAGGTTACGTCTTTAATATCTGATATGTTTTACCCCCCCCCCCCTAATGAGCAAATATATAGCCCAAATTTGGTTCTAAACTATTATATATTCATTCTATTTTATTTCATTAGCATTAAACAAACTAGCAGTATATAAAAGAGTATGTATAACATAGGAGTACAAAAACTTGATTTTCTAATTTAATTTATGGAAGTTATTTAACTAATGCAGGTTCCTACTTGGCTCACCGTACATGAAAAATTAAAACAAATTTGCCTCTTAAAAAAGCTTTTTATTCCAATTAAACGGTCCTGTGTTTCAGTAGACGCTCTTAAAAAATTGGGACGAATACTCAAACTTTAGCGTAAAGAGTAAGATATTGAGGAGGGGGCACCCTTCATATATCGAATAATGTCTGTTCTTTTTTTAAATAATACCGGTAAATCTGGTTCACCCTTTATGAAATATACCCCTCCCCCTTGCGGAAAACTCCTCCATGGATATGTCATCCAACGTAAAATTCACCCCCCCCCTTGTCAAATTTCCTCCAGACAGTTTCATTATCGCTGAGGATCCCCTCCCTGTAAAATTGCTTGCGGATGATTCGACCTGAAAAATTCTCCTTGGCATTCCATCATTTGAATAAAAAATTTATCTCTAATCGGTTTCACGATCACTCCGGAAATGCTCCCTTCCTTGGGAATTATTTCACCGAAATCAAAACACGCGGGAAAAAACCCCTGGATAATTCCCCCGGAACATGTCCACATGAAAATTTGGCAAAGAGAATGTAAGACAATTACAAAGAATTTCGTGTATATAAATATCTATATATAAATAGCTATTTATGATCAATATAAGATATGTCGTACACTTCAATAATTAACTAATAGAAAAAGAAATACAACATATATACCTTGCATTACTTATAATAGTTTTAAAACCTACTTCTCAAAAAAACACTGACAGTCATCATCAACAAACAACAGAAAAAAAGTAAAGATTGATTCGTCTACCCGCAAGTCCGCAGCCATATAGATTCCCAAGGGCATGTAACGGGAACTGGAACGATGTCGTCATAAAAAGCATGAATCACAGACAGGCTATCTGCAAATAAATTCATTTTTAACCAAACATTTCAACTAATTAAGAGGTGACTTGTTGCATTATGAAGAACACGTTGCTCCTGCTAGGGGTCACAAATTTGATTGACGGTAAAGGATGCAAAAACTGAGGAAATACAGAAAACATTTAGAGTACTTGTTAAATATCCCAAAAACAG